>NW_025746295.1:0-22500 GCF_021184085.1 Oncorhynchus gorbuscha
TAGTAGATATAGTATAGTAGATATAGATATAGTATAGTAGATATAGTATAGTAGATATAGTATAGTAGATATAGTAGATATAGTATAGTAGATATAGTATATAGATATAGTAGTATATAGTATAGTATATAGTATATATAGTATAGTAGATATAGTATAGTATAGTATAGTAGATATATTAGAGTAGATATAGTAGATATAGTATAGAGATATAGTATAGTAGATATAGTAGAGATATATTTAGATATATAGTAGATATAGTATATAGTAGACATAGTATAGTAGATATAGTATAGTAGATATAGTAGATATAGTATAGGAGATATAGTATAGTAGCAGATAGTATAGTATAGTAGATATAGTATAGTATATATAGTATAGTAGATATAGTAGATATAGTATAGGAGATATAGTATAGTAGATATAGTAGATATAGTATATAGATATAGTATAGTAGATATAGTATAGTAGATATAGTATAGGAGATATAGTATAGTAGATATAGTAGATATAGTATAGTAGATATAGTATAGTAGATAATATAGTAGATATAGTATAGTAGATATAGTATAGTAGATATAGTATAGTAGATATAGTATAGTAGACATAGTAGATATATTATAGTAGATATAGTATAGTAGATATAGAGCAGATATAGTATAGTATAGTAGAGTATATAGTATAGTATAGATATAGTACAGTAGATATAGTATAGTAGATATAGTAGATATAGTATAGAATATAATATAGATATAGTATAGGAGATATAGTATAGTAGATATAGTATAGTATAGAGATATAGTAGATATAGTATAGTAGATAGTAGATATTTTAGTATAGTAGATATAGTATAGTAGACATAGTAGATATATTATAGTAGATATAGTATAGTAGATATAGTAGATATAGTATAGTAGATATAGTATAGTAGATATAGTAGATATAGTATAGGAGATATAGTATAGTAGATATAGTAGAGTATATTTAGTATAGTAGATATAGTATAGTAGACATAGTAGAGTAGATATAGTGTAGTAGATATAGTAGATATAGTAGATATAGTATAGTAGATATAGTATAGTATATATAGTATAGTAGATATAGTATAGTAGATATAGTAGATATATAGTATAGTATATATAGTATAGGAGATATAGTATAGTAGATATAGTATAGTAGATATAGTATAGTAGATATAGTATAGTAGATATAGTAGATATAGATATAGATAGATATAGTATAGTAGATATAGTATAGTAGATATAGTATAGTAGATATAGTAGTAGATATAGTAGACATAGTAGATATAGTATAGTAGATATAGTATAGTAGATATAGTAGATATAGTATAGTAGATATAGTATAGTAGATATAGTACAGTAGATATAGTATAGTAGATATAGTAGATATAGTATAGTAGATATAGTAGATATAGTATAGTAGATATAGTATAGTAGATATAGTATAGTAGATATAGTAGATATAGTATAGTAGATATAGTATAGTAGATATAGTATAGTAGATATAGTAGATATATTATAGTAGATATAGTATAGTAGATATAGTAGATATAGTATAGTAGATATAGTATAGTAGATATAGTATAGTAGATATAGTAGATATAGTATAGTAGATATAGTAGATATAGTATAGGAGATATAGTATAGTAGATATAGTAGAGTATATTTAGTATAGTAGATATAGTATAGTAGACATAGTATAGGAGATATAGTATAGTAGATATAGTAGATATAGTATAGGAGATATAGTATAGTAGATATAGTAGATATAGTATAGTAGATATAGTATAGTAGATATAGTATAGTAGATATAGTATAGTAGACATAGTAGATATATTATAGTAGATATAGTATAGTAGATATAGTAGATATAGTATAGTAGATATAGTATAGTAGATATAGTACAGTAGATATAGTATAGTAGATATAGTAGATATAGTATAGTAGATATAGTATAGGAGATATAGTATAGTAGATATAGTATAGTAGATATAGTAGATATAGTATAGTAGATATAGTATAGTAGATATAGTATAGTAGACATAGTAGATATATTATAGTAGATATAGTATAGTAGATATAGTAGATATAGTATAGTAGATATAGTATAGTAGATATAGTAGATATAGTATAGGAGATATAGTATAGTAGATATATTAGAGTATATTTAGTATAGTAGATATAGTATAGTAGACATAGTATAGTAGATATAGTATAGTAGATATAGTAGATATAGTATAGGAGATATAGTATAGTAGATATAGTATAGTATATATAGTATAGTAGATATAGTATAGTAGATATAGTATAGTAGATATAGTATATATAGTATAGGAGATATAGTATAGTAGATATAGTAGATATAGTATAGGAGATATAGTATAGTAGATATAGTATAGTAGATATAGTAGATATAGTATAGTAGATATAGTATAGTAGATATAGTATAGTAGATATAGTATAGTAGACATAGTAGATATATTATAGTAGATATAGTATAGTAGATATAGTAGATATAGTATAGTAGATATAGTATAGTAGATATAGTACAGTAGATATAGTAGATATAGTATAGTAGATATAGTATAGGAGATATAGTATAGTAGATATAGTATAGTAGATATAGTATAGATATAGTATAGTAGATATAGTATAGTAGATATAGTATAGTAGACATAGTAGATATATTATAGTAGATATAGTATAGTAGATATAGTAGATATAGTATAGTAGATATAGTATAGTAGATATAGTATAGTAGATATAGTATAGTAGATATAGTAGATATAGTATAGTAGATATAGTATAGTAGATATAGTATAGTAGATATAGTATAGTAGATATAGTATAGTAGATATAGTAGAGTAGATTTAGTATAGTAGATATAGTAGAGTAGATATAGTAGAGTAGATATAGTATAGTAGATATAGTAGAGTAGATTTAGTATAGTAGATATAGTAGAGTAGATATAGTATAGTAGATATAGTATAGTAGATATAGTAGATATAGTATAGGAGATATAGTATAGTAGATATAGTATAGTAGATATAGTAGATATAGTATAGTAGATATAGTATAGTAGATATAGTATAGTAGACATAGTAGATATATTATAGTAGATATAGTATAGTAGATATAGTAGATATAGTATAGTAGATATAGTATAGTAGATATAGTAGATATAGTATAGGAGATATAGTATAGTAGATATATTAGAGTATATTTAGTATAGTAGATATAGTATAGTAGACATAGTATAGTAGATATAGTATAGTAGATATAGTAGATATAGTATAGGAGATATAGTATAGTAGATATAGTATAGTATATATAGTATAGTAGATATAGTATAGTAGATATAGTATATATAGTATAGGAGATATAGTATAGTAGATATAGTAGATATAGTATAGGAGATATAGTATAGTAGATATAGTATAGTAGATATAGTAGATATAGTATAGTAGATATAGTATAGTAGATATAGTATAGTAGATATAGTATAGTAGACATAGTAGATATATTATAGTAGATATAGTATAGTAGATATAGTAGATATAGTAGATATAGTATAGTAGATATAGTACAGTAGATATAGTATAGTAGATATAGTAGATATAGTATAGTAGATATAGTATAGGAGATATAGTATAGTAGATATAGTATAGTAGATATAGTAGATATAGTATAGTAGATATAGTATAGTAGATATAGTATAGTAGACATAGTAGATATATTATAGTAGATATAGTATAGTAGATATAGTAGATATAGTATAGTAGATATAGTATAGTAGATATAGTATAGTAGATATAGTATAGTAGATATAGTAGATATAGTATAGTAGATATAGTATAGTAGATATAGTATAGTAGATATAGTATAGTAGATATAGTATAGTAGATATAGTAGAGTAGATTTAGTATAGTAGATATAGTAGAGTAGATATAGTATAGTAGATATAGTAGAGTAGATTTAGTATAGTAGATATAGTAGAGTAGATATAGTATAGTAGATATAGTAGAGTAGATTTAGTATAGTAGATATAGTAGAGTAGATATAGTAGATATAGTATAGTAGATATAGTATAGTAGATATAGTATAGTAGATATAGTATAGTAGACATAGTAGATATATTATAGTAGATATAGTATAGTAGATATAGTAGATATAGTATAGTAGATATAGTATAGTAGATATAGTATAGGAGATATAGTATAGTAGATATAGTAGAGTATATTTAGTATAGTAGATATAGTATAGTAGACATAGTATAGTAGATATAGTATAGTAGATATAGTATAGTAGATATAGTATAGTATATATAGTATAGTAGATATAGTATAGTAGATATAGTATAGTAGATATAGTATAGTAGATATAGTATATATAGTATAGGAGATATAGTATAGTAGATATAGTAGATATAGTATAGGAGATATAGTATAGTAGATATAGTATAGTAGATATAGTAGATATAGTATAGTAGATATAGTATAGTAGATATAGTATAGTAGATATAGTATAGTAGACATAGTAGATATATTATAGTAGATATAGTATAGTAGATATAGTAGATATAGTATAGTAGATATAGTATAGTAGATATAGTACAGTAGATATAGTATAGTAGATATAGTATAGTAGATATAGTAGATATAGTATAGTAGATATAGTATAGTAGATATAGTAGATATAGTATAGTATATATATTATATATAGTATAGTAGATATAGTATATATAGTATAGTCGATATAGTATATATAGTATAGTAGATATAGTAGATATAGTATAGGAGATATAGTATAGTAGATATAGTAGAGTATATTTAGTATAGTAGATATAGTATAGTAGACATAGTATAGTAGATATAGTATAGTAGATATAGTAGATATAGTATAGGAGATATAGTATAGTAGATATAGTATAGTAGATATAGTATAGTATATATAGTATAGTAGATATAGTATAGTAGATATAGTATAGTAGATATAGTATATATAGTATAGGAGATATAGTATAGTAGATATAGTAGATATAGTATAGGAGATATAGTATAGTAGATATAGTAGATATAGTATAGTAGATATAGTATAGTAGATATAGTATAGTAGATATAGTATAGTAGACATAGTAGATATATTATAGTAGATATAGTATAGTAGATATAGTAGATATAGTATAGTAGATATAGTATAGTAGATATAGTACAGTAGATATAGTATAGTAGATATAGTAGATATAGTATAGTAGATATAGTATAGGAGATATAGTATAGTAGATATAGTATAGTAGATATAGTAGATATAGTATAGTAGATATAGTATAGTAGATATAGTATAGTAGACATAGTAGATATATTATAGTAGATATAGTATAGTAGATATAGTAGATATAGTATAGTAGATATAGTATAGTATATATAGTAGATATAGTATAGGAGATATAGTATAGTAGATATATTAGAGTATATTTAGTATAGTAGATATAGTATAGTAGACATAGTATAGTAGATATAGTATAGTAGATATAGTAGATATAGTATAGGAGATATAGTATAGTAGATATAGTATAGTATATATAGTATAGTAGATATAGTATAGTAGATATAGTATAGTAGATATAGTATATATAGTATAGGAGATATAGTATAGTAGATATAGTAGATATAGTATAGGAGATATAGTATAGTAGATATAGTATAGTAGATATAGTAGATATAGTATAGTAGATATAGTATAGTAGATATAGTATAGTAGATATAGTATAGTAGACATAGTAGATATATTATAGTAGATATAGTATAGTAGATATAGTAGATATAGTATAGTAGATATAGTATAGTAGATATAGTACAGTAGATATAGTATAGTAGATATAGTAGATATAGTATAGTAGATATAGTATAGGAGATATAGTATAGTAGATATAGTATAGTAGATATAGTAGATATAGTATAGTAGATATAGTATAGTAGATATAGTATAGTAGACATAGTAGATATATTATAGTAGATATAGTATAGTAGATATAGTAGATATAGTATAGTAGATATAGTATAGTAGATATAGTATAGTAGATATAGTATAGTAGATATAGTAGATATAGTATAGTAGATATAGTATAGTAGATATAGTATAGTAGATATAGTATAGTAGATATAGTATAGTAGATATAGTAGAGTAGATTTAGTATAGTAGATATAGTAGAGTAGATATAGTATAGTAGATATAGTAGAGTAGATTTAGTATAGTAGATATAGTAGAGTAGATATAGTATAGTAGATATAGTAGATATAGTATAGGAGATATAGTATAGTAGATTTAGTATAGTAGATATAGTATAGTAGATATAGTATAGTAGATATAGTATAGTAGATATAGTAGATATAGTATAGGAGATATAGTATAGTAGATTTAGTATAGTAGACATAGTATAGTAGACATAGTAGAGTAGATATAGTAGATATATTATAGTAGATATAGTATAGTAGACATAGTATAGTAGATATAGTATAGTAGATATAGTAGATATAGTATAGTAGATATAGTAGATATAGTATGGTAGATATAGTACAGTAGATATAGTACAGTAGATATAGTATAGTAGATATAGTATAGTAGATGTAGTAGATATAGTATAGTAGATATAGTATAGTAGATGTAGTAGATATAGTACAGTATATATATTACAGTAGATATAGTAGATATGGTATAGTAGATATAGTATAGTAGATGTAGTAGATATAGTATAGTAGATATAGTACAGTAGATACAGCATAGTAGATATAGTATAGTAGATATAGTACAGTAGATATAGTATGGTAGAAATAGTATAGTAGATATAGTACAGTAGATATAGTACAGTAGATATAGTACAGTAGATATAGTATGGTAGATATAGTACAGTAGATATAGTACAGTAGATGTAGTAGATATAGTATAGTAGATATATAAAAGTAGGTATAGTAGATATAGTATAGTAGATATAGTACAGTAGATATAGTATAGGACATATAGTATAGTAGATATAGTACAGTAGATATAGTACAGTAGATATAGTATGGTAGATATAGTATAGTAGATATAGTACAGTAGATATAGTATGGTAGATATGGTATAGTAGATATATAAAAGTAGGTATAGTAGATATAGTATAGTAGATATAGTACAGTAGATATAGTATGGTAGATATGGTATAGTAGATATAGTACAGTTGATATAGTACTGTAGATATAGTATACATAGTATAGTAGACATAGTATAATAGACATAGTATAGCAGATATAGTATAGTAGATATAGTACAGTATATATAGTACAGTATATATAGTATAGTAGACATAGTATAGTATATATAGTATAGTAGGTATAGTACAGTAGATATAGTACAGTAGATATAGTAGATATAGTACAGTAGATAAAGTACAGTAGATATAGTATAGTAGATATAGTACAATAGATGTAGTACAGTAGATAAAGTACAGTAGATATAGTATAGTAGATATAGTACAATAGATATAGTATAGTAGGTATAGTACAGTAGATATAGTAGATATAGTACAGTAGATAAAGTACAGTAGATATAGTATAGTAGATATAGTATAGTAGATATAGTACAATAGATATAGTATAGTAGATATAGTACAGTAGATATAGTAGATATAGTACAATAGATATAGTATAGTAGATATAGTACAGTAGATATAGTATAGTATATATAGTACAGTATATATAGTACATTAGATATAGTAGATATAGTATAGTAGATATCGTAGCTATAGTACATCAGATATAGTACAGTAGATATAGTAGATATGGTATAGTAGATATAGTAGATATAGTATAGTATATATAGTACAGTAGATATAATATATATATTACAGTAGATATAGTAGATCAAATCAAATCAAATGTATTTATATAGCCCTTCCTACATCAGCTGATATCTCAAAGTGCTGAACAGAAACCCAGTCTAAAACCCCAAACAGCAAGCAATGCAGGTGTAGAAGCACGGTGGCTAGGAAAAACTCCCTAGAAAGGCCAAAACCTAGGAAGAAACCTAGAGAGGAACCAGGCTTTGTGGGGTGGCCAGTCCTCTTCTGGCTGTGCCGGGTAGAGATTATAACAGAACATGGCCAAGATGTTCAAATGTTCATAAATGACCAGCATGGTCGAATAATAATAAGGCAGAACAGTTGAAACTGGAGCAGCAGCACAGTCAGGTGGACTGGGGACAGCAAGGAGTCATCATGTCAGGTAGTCCTGGGGCATGGTCCTAGGGCTCAGGTCCTCCGAGAGAGAGAAAGAAAGAAAGAATTAGAGAGAGCATATGTGGGGTGGCCAGTCCTCTTCTGGCTGTGCCGGGTGGAAATTATAACAGAACATGGCCAAGATGTTCAAATGTTCATAAATGACCAGCATGGTCGAATAATAGTAAGGCAGAACAGTTGAAACTGGAGCAGCAGCATGGCCAGGTGGACTGAGGACAGCAAGGAGTCATCATGTCAGGTAGTCCTGGGGCATGGTCCTAGGGCTCAGGTCAGTTGAAAGGATATAACCCCACCCACTTTGCCAAAGCACAGCCCCCACACCACTAAGAGGGATATCTTCAACCACCAACTTACCATCCTGAGACAAGGCTGAGTATAGCCCACAAAGATCTCCGCCACGGCACAACCCAAAGGGGGGGCGCCAACCCAGACAGGATGACCACAACAGTGAATCAACCCACTCAGGTGACGCACCCCCTCCAGGGACGGCATGAGAGAGCCCCAGTAAGCTAGTGACTCAGCCCCTGTAATAGGGATTAGAAGCAGAGAATCCCAGTGGAAAGAGGGGAACCGGCCAGGAAGAGACAGCAAGGGCGGTTCGTTGCTCCAGAGCCTTTCCGTTCACCTTCCCACTCCTGGGCCAGACTACACTCAATCATATTTACATTACATTACATTTAAGTCATTTAGCAGACGCTCTTATCCAGAGCGACTTACAAATTGGTGCATTCACCTTATGACATCCAGTGGAACAGTCACTTTACAATAGTGCATCTAAATCTTAAGGGGGGGTGAGGGGATTACTTATCCTATCCTAGGTATTCCTTAAAGAGGTGGGGTTTCAGGTGTCTCCGGAAGGTGGTGATTGACTCCGCTGTCCTGGCGTCGTGAGGGAGTTTGTTCCACCATTGGGGGGCCAGAGCAGCGAACAGTTTTGACTGGGCTGAGCGGGAGCTGTACTTCCTCAGTGGTAGGGAGGCGAGCAGGCCAGAGGTGGATGAACGCATTGCCCTTGTTTGGGTGTAGGGCCTGATCAGAGCCTGGAGGTACTGAGGTGCCGTTCCCCTCACAGCTCCGTAGGCAAGCACCATGGTCTTGTAGCGGATGCGAGCTTCGACTGGAAGCCAGTGGAGAGAACGGAGGAGCGGGGTGACGTGAGAGAACTTGGGAAGGTTGAACACCAGATGGGCTGCGGCGTTCTGGATGAGTTGAAGGGGTTTAATGGCACAGGCAGGGAGCCCAGCCAACAGCGAGTTGCAGTAATCCAGACGGGAGATGATAAGTGCCTGGATTAGGACCTGCGCCGCTTCCTGTGTGAGGCAGGGTCGTACTCTGCGGATGTTGTAGAGCATGAACCTACAGGAACGGGCCACCGCCTTGATGTTAGTTGAGAACGACAGGGTGTTGTCCAGGATCACGCCAAGGTTCTTAGCGCTCTGGGAGGAGGACACAATGGAGTTGTCAACCGTGATGGCGAGATCATGGAACGGGCAGTCCTTCCCCGGGAGGAAGAGCAGCTCCGTCTTGCCGAAGTTCAGCTTGAGGTGGTGATCCGTCATCCACACTGATATGTCTGCCAGACATGCAGAGATGCGATTCGCCACCTGGTCATCAGAAGGGGGAAAGGAGAAGATGAATTGTGTGTCGTCAGCATAGCAATGATAGGAGAGACCATGTGAGGTTATGACAGAGCCAAGTGACTTGGTGTATAGCGAGAATAGGAGAGGGCCTAGAACAGAGCCCTGGGGGACACCAGTGGTGAGAGCACGTGGTGAGGAGACAGATTCTCGCCACGCCACCTGGTAGGAGCGACCTGTCAGGTAGGACGCAATCCAAGTGTGGGCCGCGCCGGAGATGCCCAACTCGGAGAGGGTGGAGAGGAGGATCTGATGGTTCACAGTATCGAAGGCAGCCGATAGATCTAGAAGGATGAGAGCAGAGGAGAGAGAGTTAGCTTTAGCAGTGCGGAGCGCCTCCGTGATACAGAGGAGAGCAGTCTCAGTTGAATGACTAGTCTTGAAACCTGACTGATTTGGATCAAGAAGGTCATTCAGAGAGAGATAGCGGGAGAGCTGGCCAAGGACGGCACGTTCAAGAGTTTTGGAGAGAAAAGAAAGAAGGGATACTGGTCTGTAATTGTTAACATCGGAGGGATCGAGTGTAGGTTTTTTCAGAAGGGGTGCAACTCTCGCTCTCTTGAAGACGGAAGGGACATAGCCAGCGGTCAGGGATGAGTTGATGAGCGAGGTGAGGTAAGGGAGAAGGTCTCCGGAAATGGTCTGGAGAAGAGAGGAGGGGATAGGGTCAAGCGGGCAGGTTGTTGGGCGGCCGGCCGTCACAAGACGCGAGATTTCATCTGGAGAGAGAGGGGAGAAAGAGGTCAGAGCACAGGGTAGGGCAGTGTGAGCAGAACCAGCGGTGTCGTTTGACTTAGCAAACGATGATCGGATGTCGTCGACCTTCTTTTCAAAATGGTTGACGAAGTCATCTGCAGAGAGGGAGGAGGGGGGGGGGGAGGAGGATTCAGGAGGGAGGAGAAGGTGGCAAAGAGCTTCCTAGGGTTAGAGGCAGATGCTTGGAATTTAGCGTGGTAGAAAGTGGCTTTAGCAGCAGAGACAGAGGAGGAAAATGTAGAGAGGAGGGAGTGAAAGGATGCCAGGTCCGCAGGGAGGCGAGTTTTCCTCCATTTCCGCTCGGCTGCCCGGAGCCCTGTTCTGTGAGCTCGCAATGAGTAATCGAGCCACGGAGCGGGAGGGGAGGACCGAGCCGGCCTGGAGGATAGGGGACATAGAGAGTCAAGGGATGCAGAGAGGGAGGAGAGGAGGGTTGAGGAGGCAGAATCAGGAGATAGGTTGGAGAAGGTTTGAGTGGAGGGAAGAGATGATAGGATGGAAGAGGAGAGAGTAGCGGGGGAGAGAGAGCGAAGGCTGGGACGGCGCGATACCATCCGAGTAGGGGCAGTGGGAGGTGTTGGATGAGAGCGAGAGGGAAAAGGATACAAGGTAGTGGTCGGAGACTTGGAGGGGAGTTGCAATGAGGTTAGTGGAAGAACAGCATCTAGTAAAGATGAGGTCGAGCGTATTGCCTGCCTTGTGAGTAGGGGGGGAAGGTGAGAGGGTGAGGTCAAAAGAGGAGAGGAGTGGAAAGAAGGAGGCAGAGAGGAAAGAGTCAAAGGTAGACGTGGGGAGGTTAAAGTCGCCCAGAACTGTGAGAGGTGAGCCGTCCTCAGGAAAGGAGCTTATCAAGGCATCAAGCTCATTGATGAACTCTCCGAGGGAACCTGGAGGGCGATAAATGATAAGGATGTTAAGCTTGAAAGGGCTGGTAACTGTGACAGCATGGAATTCAAAGGAGGCGATAGACAGATCATATGACCCACTGAAGAGATTCAGTAAAGACTTAAAAGTTGAGACCGAGTTTGCGTCTCTGACATGGGTAGGCAGACCGTTCCATAAAAATTGAGCTCTATTGGAGAAAGCCCTGCCTCCAGCTGTTTGCTTAGAAATTCTAGGGACAATTAGGAGGCCTGCGTCTTGTCACCGTAGCGTACGTGTAGGTATGTACGGCAGGACCAAATCAGAGAGATAGGTAGGAGCAAGCCCATGTAATGCTTTGTAGATATAATAGATATTACAGTAGATATAGTAGATATAGTACAGTAGATATAATAGATATTACAGTAGATATAGTACAGTAGATATAGTAGATATAGTACAGTAGATATAATAGATATTACAGTAGGTATAGTAGATATAGTACAGTAGATATAGTAGATATAGTACAGTAGATATAATAGATATTACAGTAGATATAATATAGTAGATATAGTACAGTAGATATAGTACAGTAGATATAGTAGATATAGTACAGTAGATATAGTATAGTAGATATAGTAGATATATTACAGTAGATATAGTAGATATAGTAGATATGGTATAGTAGATACAGTAGATATAGTAGATATGGTATAGTAGATATAGTACAGTAGATATAGTAGATATAGTACAGTAGATATAGTAGATATAGTACAGTAGATATAGTAGATATAGTACAGTAGATATAGTAGATATAGTACAGTAGATATAGTAGAGTAGATATAGTATAGTAGATATAGTACAGTAGATACAGTAGATATAGTAGATATAGTACAGTAGATATAGTAGATATAGTACAGTAGATATAGTAGATATAGTACAGTAGATATAGTATAGTAGATATAGTAGATATAGTAGATATAGTAGATATGGTATAGTAGATATAGTAGATATAGTAGATACAGTAGATATAGTAGATATAGTACAGTAGATATAGTAGATATAGTACAGTAGATATAGTAAAGTAGATATAGTAGATATAGTACAGTAGATATAGTAGATATGGTATAGTAGATATAGTATAGTAGATATAGTAGATATAGTACAGTAGATATAATAGATATATTACAGTAGATATAGTAGATATAGTACAGTAGATATAGTAGATATAGTACAGTAGATATAGTAGATATAGTACAGTAGATATAGTAGATATGGTATAGTAGATGTAGTATAGTAGATATAGTATAGTAGATATAGTACAGTAGATACAGTAGATATAGTAGATATAGTACAGTGTATATAGTAGATATAGTACAGTAGATATAGTAAAGTAGATATAGGACAGTAGATATAGTAGATATGGTATAGTAGATATAGTATAGTAGATATAGTACAGTAGATATAATAGATATATTACAGTAGATATAGTAGGTATAGTACAGTAGATATAGTAGATATAGTACAGTAGATATAGTACAGTAGATATAGTAGATATAGTAGATATAGTACAGTATATATAGTAGATATAGTACAGTAGATATAGTATGGTAGATATGATATAGTAGATATAGTATAGTAGATATAGTAGATATAGTACAGTAGATATAGTACAGTAGATATAGTAGATATAGTAGATATAGTACAGTATATATAGTAGATATAGTACAGTAGATATAGTATGGTAGATATGGTATAGTAGATATAGTATAGTAGATATAGTAGATATAGTACAGTAGATATAGTAGATATAGTAGATATAGTACAGTAGATATAGTAGATATAGTACAGTAGATATAGTAGATATAGTATAGTATATATAGTAGATATAGTACAGTAGATATAGAACAGTAGATATAGTGTATATCTACTGTTTGGTTCTCATGTAATTGATCTGTTCCAGAGCTTGTACACCTGATTAAACTTGTCAACTAACCCTCTATTGTAGCTCTTTGATCGCCAGTACAATAAGGTAAAACAGGACTTTCAACATTCATTCAGAACTGAAAATGAACCTGATTTCAACGTCAGGAAAATACATATTTTCACCTTTTATTCAGAACCTAAAATGAACTTAACTTCAACGTCTGGAAAATACGTATTTTAAACATTGTTCTGCTTCCTGGGTTCAGATTTGGGAACACACTGAGAAGTATTTGCCAGTGTTGATCGGTCAACTCAAATTTGGATTGAAATGGCATGAAATTGCGTTGACAGAGGAGGTTTTACTGAATTAATGCATTATAACAGCGTCTGTCTCGTGTGTTGATCTAGCTAATTCGCTACCTAGCATGTGTACACTCCCTGCAACACACAGCCAATGCACTACTTGTGTGTGTATTGGCCAGGTTAAGATTCAACGTAGTTAGCTAACTTTTTCTTAGCAAAGACAATGTGTTTCATCAGCTAAAGTTTGTTTTGTGAGAGGCTGGTCTTGGTTGAGGTAACGTAGGCCAGCTAGCAGTGTTTGTGCTGAATCTGACATCTGGCTTCACACTTATCTAGCAGTTTGACTGTATCATGCCGGAGTAGCTAGACTTTGGGAAAGGCGTGTCGCTAGCGGGACGCCTCGACAACATCCGGTGAAATTGCGGAGCACGAAATTCAAACTACAGTATTGTAAATATTTAACTTTCATAAAATCACAATTGTAAAACATCAAAATATGTCTTTACCTTTTGGACAAAAATTATAATAATATTCAGAGTTATGAAGTTATGAAAACTGGTTGCTTTGCAAATGTTGACCTTATAATATGTCTACTAATACTGGAAAAGATCAAATCAAGGTCCAAGTTTACAGATCTGACGATATCCTTACAAAACAAATGTAATCAGAATGCAAATATCTCCTTCACGATTTGCCCAAATGTACCTGGGTGACTTCACACACTAAATGTCATGTAGTTCGCTCGTACTTCAAGTTATCCATCTGAAACTTTGCACAAACACTGCTGCCATCTTGTGGACACCGTCAGAATTACCACCAGAGTTATGGCTAGAACAGGGACCTTTCTGTTGCATTTCAAAGATGGTGGGGAATAAAATGTTTTTTTTTTTTGTATTTTCTTTGACCAGATCTATTGCGTTATTTTCTTCTACATTCAATTCAATTCACATTTCCACAAACTTCAAATGGTACCAAGAATATGCATATTTTTGCTTCAGGTCCTGAGCTACAGGCAGTTAGGTTTGGGTATGTCATTGCATTGTCAGAAATGTTACTTTCTGAATACAAAGGAATTCACCCTGGTTGGAACATTATTGATGTTTTATGTTAAAAACATCCTAACGATTGATTCCATACATCGTTTGACATCTTTCTAAGGGACTGTAATGGAACTTTTCGAGTTTTTGTCTGAATGAAATGCTCGCGCCTCATGAAGATGGATTACCGGGCTGAACACGCTAACAACAAGTGACTATTTGGACATAAATGATGAAACTTTATGGAACAAATCAGTCATTTATTGTCGAACTGGGATTCCTGGGAGTGCCTTCTGATGAAGATCATCAAAGGTAAGTGAATATTTATGGTGTTGTTTCTAACTTTGTTGATTCCAACATGGCGGATATTTATCTGGCTGGATTGGGCTCGAACAAAACATACACATTGTGTAACATGATGTCCTATGAGTGTCATCTGATGAAGATCATCAAAGGTTAGTGATTCATTTGATCTCCATTTCTGCTTTTTGTGACTCCTATCTTTGGCTGGAAAAATGGCTGTTTGTTTTTTCGACTTGCCGGTCATCTAACATAATCACATGTTGTGCTTTCACTGTAAAGCATTTTTGAAATCGGACACGATGGGTAGATTAACAAGATGTTTATCTTTCATTTGCTGTATTGGACTTGTTAATGTGTGAAAGTTACATATTTCAAAATAATATTTTTGAATTTAGCGTGCTGCCTTTTCAGCGGAATGTTGTCGAGGTGTTCCGCTAGTGGAACCCCTGCGCTAGAAACGTTAATAACTGATAAAAATGTGGTATCCTATGCTGCGAAATATAAGATTCTGCCCATATGATCTCATGTATTTTAGGCGATATTTTTTTAATGAAAGGCAGCATACAGGCAAAAGGCCACAGTTAGCTTCACAAGCTCGCCCAAATGCAGGGAAACTCAAACATATTTTGACGTATTGTACAAACTGCATTTGTTGAGTGTGGGGGGGGGGGGATCTGTACGGCACCTTCGCTAATGCGTTTTGCTTGGTAAAAAGACATGTAAACACAGCTAATAGACAGCACAGCCACTGTCAATGTCTGTCGATGTTTGCACTTCATTCCCTGCACAAAATTCTCCCATTACCCTGGTGTGTGTGTGTGTGTGTGTGTGTGTGTGTGTGTGTGTGTGTGTGTGTGTGTGTGTGTGTGTGTGTGTGTGTGTGTGTGTGTGTGTGTGTGTGTGTGTGTGTGTGTGTGTGTGTGTGTGTGTGTGTTTTGGGAATGTTTTTAGAAGCCAAAGCATGCTAACTAAGTGACTAAAATAAAGGATGATATTTTGTAGAGAGAGAGAGAGAGCGAGAGAGAGAGAGAGAGAGAGAGCGAGAGAGAGAGACGGAGAGACGGAGAGACGGAGAGAGAGAGAGACGGAGAGAGAGAGAGAGAGAGAGAGAGAGAGAGAGAGAGAGAGAGAGAGAGAGAGAGAGAGAGAGAGAGACGGAGAGAGACAGAGACAGAGAGAGAGAGAGAGAGAGAGAGAGAGAGAGAGAGAGAGAGAGAGAGAGAGAGAGAGAGAGACGGAGAGGAGAGAGACGGAGATGGAGGAGAGAGGAGAGAGAGAGAGAGAGAGAGAGAGAGAGAGAGAGAGAGAGAGAGAGAGAGAGAGAGAGAGAGAGAGAGAGAGAGAGAGAGAGAGAGAGGGAGAGACACAGACACAGAGAGAGAGAGAGAGAGAGAGACAGACGACAGAGACAGAGACAGAGACACAGAGAGAGAGAGAGAGAGAGAGAGAGAGAGAGAGAGAGAGAGAGAGAGAGAGAGAGAGAGAGAGAGAGAGAGAGAGAGAGAGAGAGAGAGAGAGAGAGAGAGATACAGAGAGAGAGAGAGAGAGAGAGAGAGAGAGAGAGAGAGAGAGAGAGAGAGAGATACAGAGACAGAGAGAGAGACAGAGAGAGAGAGAGAGAGAGAGAGAGAGAGAGAGAGAGAGAGAGAGAGAGAGAGAGAGAGAGAGAGAGAGAGAGAGAGAGAGAGAGAGAGAGAGATACAGAGAGAGAGAGAGAGAGAGAGAGAGAGAGAGAGAGATACAGAGACAGAGAGAGAGACAGAGAGAGACAGAGACAGAGACAGAGAGAGAGAGAGAGAGAGAGAGAGAGAGAGAGAGAGAGAGAGAGAGAGAGAGAGAGAGAGAGAGAGAGAGAGAGAGAGAGATACAGAGACAGATACAGAGACAGAGACAGAGAGAGAAAAGAAAAAATGATGTGATTATGTGATGAAGTGTTGGACCAACAGCTCAGGAAACAAGACTGTTGAGACCATGTAGCTTGCTGCACATCATGGAGAGACTGTTGAGACCATGTAGCTACACATGGGACAGTAATGGTGCAGTCTGGGACAGTAATGGTGCAATCTGGGACAGTAATGATGCAGTCTGGGACAGTGATGGTGCAGACAGTAATGGTTCAGACAGTAATGGTTTAGTCTGGGACAGTAATGGTGCAGTCTGGGACAGTAATGGTGCAGACAGTAATGGTTCAGACAGTAATGGTTCAGTCTGGGACAGTAATGGTGCAGTCTGGGACAGTAATGGTGCAGACAGTAATGGTTCAGACAGTAATGGTGCAGTCTGGGACAGTAATGGTGCAGACAGTAATGGTGCAGACAGTAATGGTGCAGTCTGGGACAGTAATGGTGCAGTCTGGGAGAGTAATGGTGCAGTCTGGGACAGTAATGGTGCAGTCTGGGACAGTAATGGTGCAGACAGTAATGGTGCAGACAGTAATGGTGCAGTCTGGACAGTAATGGTGCAGTCTGGGACAGCAGTGGTGCAGTCTGGGACAGTAATGGTGCAGTCTGGGACAGTAATGGTGCAGACAGTAATGGTGCAGTCTGGGACAGTAATGGTGCAGTCTGGGACAGTAATGGTGCAGTCTGGGACAGTAATGGTGCAGTCTGGGACAGTAATGGTGCAGTCTGGGACAGTAGTGGTGCAGTCTGGGACAGTAATGGTGCAGTCTGGGACAGTAATGGTGCAGTCTGGGACAGTAATGGTGCAGTCTGGGACAGTAATGTTGCAGTCTGGGACAGTAATGGTGCAGTCTGGGACAGTAATGGTGCAGACAGTAATGGTGCAGACAGTAATGGTGCAGTCTGGGACAGTAAAGGTGCAGTCTTCATCATGCAGTTCCAGCTGGACTTCTACATGATCAAAGAGAGAGAACAGCTGATAAAAAACTCTATCTGTGACGACTCCCCATCCTGAGTCAGTCTGATCACACCTCTTCAAACTGTCCTGCAGAAGAACATAGTCACCCCCCCCCTCCCCCTCAGCACTGAACACACCCAGGTCCCACAATGCACTGCTCCTCCATCACTGAGAGGGATACATTCACAGAGCTGGAGAGAGACATAGTCCACACAATCCAGATAGAACAAACCCACAAAACAGATCAGCACAACAACACCCCCACCCCCCACCCCCTCCTAACAGACTCCACCCCCTCCTAACAGACCCCACCCCTCATAATAGACCCCACCCCCTCCTAACAGACCCCACCCCCTTCTAACAGACTCCACCCCCTCCTAACAGACTCCACCCCCTCCTAACAGACTCCACCCCCTCCTAACAGACTCCACCCCTCCTAACAGATCCCACCCCCTCCTAATAGACTCCACCCCCTCCTAACAGACTCCACCCCTCCTAACAGACCACACCCTCTCCTAACAGACCCCACCCCCTCCTAACAGACTCCACCCCTCCTAACAGACTCCACCCCTCCTAACAGACCCCACCCCTCCTAACAGACCCCACCCCCTCCTAACAGACTCCACCCCTCCTAACAGACCCCACCCCTCCTAACAGACTCCACCCCCCCCTCCTAACAGACTCCACCCCTCCTAACAGACCCCACCCCCCAACAGCAATATGCCTTTACTCTGTTGAATCACGACAACAGTACATACATACTCTACTTAAAAATAAGGAACAGCACGTCAGAAATCTATTCAATGTAATTGAAGAATCCATAGAATCTAACCACTTCTGGGAAAATTGGAAAACACTAAACAAACAACAACACGAAGAGTTATCTATCCAAAACAGAGATGAATGGATAAACCACTTCTCCAATCGTTTTGGCTCTATAACAAAGAACAAACAGCAAAAATATGTACATGATCATCAACTATTAAAGACTACCAGAACCCACTGGATTCTCCAATTACATTGAATGAACTACAAGACAAAATACAAACCCTCCAACCCAAAAGGCCTTTGGGGTTGATTGTATCTTAAATTAAATGATAAAACATACAGACCACAAATTCCAATTGGCTATACTTAAACTCTTTAACATCATCCTCAGCACTGGCATCTTCCCCCAATATTTGGAACCAAAGACTGATATCCCCAATCGATAAAAGTGGAGATAAATTTGACCCCAATAACTACCGTGGGATATGCGTCAACAGCAACCTTTGGAAAATCAAAACCGTGTACTGAGCAAATGTCAAATTGGCTTTTTACCAAATTACCGTACGACAGACCACGTATTCACCCTGCACACCCTAATTGGCAAACAAACAAACCAAAAAAAAGGCAGTCTGCTCTCTTGATTTCATAAAAGCTTTCAACCCAATTTGAAACGAAGGTCTGCTACACAAATTGATGGAAAGTGGTGTTGGGGGAAAAACATACGCCATTATAAAATCCATGTACACAAACAACAAGAGTGCATTTAAAATAGCCAAAAAACACACACATTTTTTCCACGGGGCCGTGGGGTGAGACAGGGATGCAGCTTAAGGCCCACCCTCTTCAAAATATATATATAGACAAATTGGCGAAGGCACTAGAATAGTCTGCAGCACCCGGCCTCACCCTACTAGAATCTGAAGTCAAATGTCTACGGTTTGCTGATGATCTGGTGCGTCTGTCACCAACCAGGAGGGCCTACAGCAGCACCTAGATCTTATTTACTGATTCTGCCAAACCTGGGCCCTGACAGACCTGGGCCCTGACTGTAAATCTCAGTAAGACCAAAATAATGGTGTTCCAAAAAAGGTCCAGTTGCCAGGACCACAAATACGAATTCCATCTAGACACCGTTGCCATAGAGCACAGAATAAACTATAAATACCCTAAACATCAGCGCCACAGGAAACTTCCACAAAGCTGTGAACGATCTGAGAGACAAGGCAAGAAGGGCATTCTATGCCATCAAAAGGAACATAAATTTCAACATTCAAATTAGGATCTGGCTAAAAATACTTGAATCAGTTTTTGAACCCAATTCACAAAATGGGACAAACACCAAATTGTGAATCTGCAATATCAATCAATATCAATCAATATCAAGGCTATGCTCACTGAGTCTGTAAATATTTCCTTAATTTTGTGTCAATCACAGTGGTCAGGTATTCTGCCACTGTGTACTCTCTGTTTAGGGTCAAATAGCAGTTTTTTTGTAAATTCTTTCCATGTGTCAAGTAATTACCTTTTTGTTTTCTCATGATTTGGTTGGGTCTCATTGTGTTGCTGTCCTGGGGCTCTGTAGGGTGTGTTTGTGTTTGTGAACAGAGCCCCAGGACCAGCTTGCTTAGGGGACTCTTCTCCAGGTTCCTCTCTCTGTAGGGTCTATTTGTATTTGTGAACAGAGCCCCAGGACCAGCTTGCTTAGGGGACACTTCTCCAGGTTCACCTCTCTGTAGGTGATGGCTTTGTTATGGAAGGTTTGTGAAACGCTTCCTTTTAGGTGGTTGTAGAATTTAACGTCTCTTTTCTGGATTTTGATAATTAGTGTGTATCTGCCTAATTCTGCTCTGCATGCATTATTTGGTGTTCTACGTTGTACACGGAGGATATTTTTGTAGAATTCTGCATGCAGAGTCTCAATTTGGTGTTTGTCCCATTTTGTGAAGTCTTGGTTGGTGAGCGGACCCCAGACCTCACAACCATAAAGGGCAATGGGTTCTATAACTGATTCCAGTATTTTTTGCCAGATCCTAATCTGTATGTTGAATTTGATGTTCCTGTTGATGGCATAGAAGGCCCTCCTTGCCTTGTCTCTCAGATCGTTCTCAGCTTTGTGGAAGTTACCTGTGGTACTGATGTTTAGGCTGAGGTATGTATAATTTTTTTGTGGGCTCTATGGCAACGGTTTCTAGATGGAATTTGTATTTGTTGTCCTGGCGACTGGACCTTTTTCAGAAAACCATTATTTTGGTCTTACTGAGATTTACTGTCTCTATCTCTCTCTGTCTCACTGTCTAATGTTTTGCATCGCTTCTGCTTAGCATTTCTCTGATTTTCTCTCTCTCCTTTCTGCTCACACGACTTTGATCCTTCACCCTCTCTCTCTCCCCCTCTCTCTCCCCCCCTCTCTCCATTTCTCTCTCTCTCCCCCTCTCTCTCTCCCCCTCTCTCTCCATTTCTCTCTCTCCACCCCCTCTCTCTCTCCCCCTCTCTCCATTTCTCTCTCTCTCCACCCCCTCTCTCTCCCCCCCCTCTCTCTCTCCCCCTCTCTCTCCATTTCTCTCTCTCTCTCCATCTCTCTCTCTCTCCATCCCCCTCTCTCCACCCCCTCTCTCCACCCCCTCTCTCTCCATCCCTCTCTCTCCACCCCCTCTCTCTCCACCCCCTCTCTCTCCATCCCTCTCTCTCCACCCCCTCTCTCTCCACCCCCCTCTCTCTCCACCCCCTCTCTCTCCATCCCTCTCTCTCCACCCCTCTCTCTCCACCCCCTCTCTCTCCACCCCCTCTATCTCCATCCCTCTCTCTCTCCACCCCTCTCTCTCCACCCCCTCTCTCTCTCCACCCCCCTCTCTCTCCACCCCTCTCTCTCCACCCCCTCTCTCTCACCCCCTCCCTCTCTCTCCACCCCTCTCTCCACCCCCCTCTCTCTCCACCCCCTCTGTCTCCACCCCTCTCTCTCTCCATCCCCCTCTCTCTCTCCACCCCCTCTCTATCTCCACCCCCTCTCTCTCTCCACCCCCTCTCTCTCTCCACCCCCTCTCTCTCTCCACCCCTCTCTCTCCACCCCCTCTCTCCACCCCCTCTCTCTCCACCCCCTCTCTCTCTCCACCCCTCTCTCTCTCCACCCCTCTCTCTCTCCACCCCCTCTCTCTCTCCACCCCCTCTCTCTCTCCACCCCCTCTCTCTCCACCCCTCTCTCTCTCTCTCCACCCTCTCTCTCTCTCCACCCCTCTCTCTCTCACCCCCTCTCTCTCTCCACCCCTCTCTCTCTCTCCACCCCCTCTCTCTCCACCCCTCTCTCTCTCTCCACCCCTCTCTCTCTCCACCCCTCTCTCTCTCCACCCCTCTCTCTCTCTCCAACTCTCTCTCTCTCCACCCCCTCTCCTCCTCCTCTCTCGTGAGGAGCAGTGGAACAGTAGAGTGAGGATGTTATTTAGGGACCACAGGCACAGCCTCTCATTTTCCGGGACATTACCCCCCAGGCGCACTAGGGACCGCTTTACAGGTTGGAACGCATGCAGAGTGTAGTCTCCTGAGAAATAAGGAAGGGAGTGAGGGAGGGAGGAGGGAGGGAGGGAGGGAGGGAGGGAGGGAGGGAGGGAGGGAGGGGGGAGGGAGGGAGGGAGGAGGGAGGGAGGGGAGGGAGGGAGGGAGGGAGGAGGAGGGAGGGAGGAGAAAAAGATCAAGCAAGCAGCAGTGTTGTTTTATGTTGACACCTAATTTATTCCCCTCTCACTCTCTCTCTCTGTCTCTCTCTC
>NW_025746295.1:27500-67500 GCF_021184085.1 Oncorhynchus gorbuscha
TTCCCTGACAGTAGTTCCCTACCGTTGACCAGAGTGCTATGGGCCCTGGTTGACAGTAGTTCCTACCGTTGACCAGAGTGCTATGGGCGACCATTTCCCTGACAGTAGTTCCCTACCGTTGACCAGAGTGCTATGGGCCCTGGTTGACAGTAGTTCCTACCGTTGACCAGAGTGCTATGGGCCCTGGTTGACAGTAGTTCCCTACCGTTGTCCAGAGTGCTATGGGCCCTGGTTGACAGTAGTTCCCTACCGTTGTCCAGAGTGCTATGGGCCCTGGTTGACAGTAGTGCCCTACCGTTGTCCAGAGTGCTGTGGGCCCTGGTTGACAGTAGTTCCCTACCATTGACCAGAGTGCTATGGGCCCTGGTTGACAGTAGTTCCCTACCGTTGACCAGAGTGCTATGGGCCCTGGTTGACAGTAGTTCCCTACCGTTGACCAGAGTGCTATGGGCCCTGGTTGACAGTAGTTCCCTACCGTTGACCAGAGTGCTATGGGCCCTGGTTGAACCGAGAGAACAAGAGAACCCATACT
Organism: Oncorhynchus gorbuscha; assembly: GCF_021184085.1. NCBI lineage: Eukaryota > Metazoa > Chordata > Actinopteri > Salmoniformes > Salmonidae > Oncorhynchus > Oncorhynchus gorbuscha. Next base: position 28,033 of record NW_025746295.1, read on the forward strand.
TGAGCTCCGACGAGCAAGAACCTTCTTCGACCGAAAGCTCCAAACGCAAGAGACTACGGACCTTTTTCCTGCTTACCACTCCATCACAGCGACAACTCAACTGAACCAGGTCGATACTCATATACATTGCATAAAAATAGCCTTGTATTGAATTTCCATTTGGTGTGACACTCTGATGGATTACGTTGGTGGCAGTAACTGATTACTGTAAGACTGTTAGTGTTGTACGACTGTTACTCTTAATTACATATCATGACATTCCACCCATTTAGATGCAAACTGATAGCCTAGCCCCTGGCAGACCCTGTTTAAATGAAACATTGATAAAGGCATGGCTCGGCTGTAGTTCCCTAAGAGTCTGGTGGACGTACTGAACAGAAAACTCTATGCGGCAGCCGGACCAACTCCCTGGGGAGCCTGACCAACTCACTGGGGAGTCTGACCAACTCACTGGGGAGCCTGACCAACTCACTGGGGAGTCTGACCAACTCACTGGGGAGCCTGACCAACTCACTGGGGAGTCTGACCAACTCACTGGGGAGTCTGACCAACTCACTGGGGAGCCTGACCAACTCACTGGGGAGTCTGACCAACTCACTGGGGAGTCTGACCAACTCACTGGGGAGCCTGACCAACTCACTGGGGAGTCTGACCAACTCACTGGGGAGTCTGACCAACTCACTGGGGAGTCTGACCAACTCACTGGGGAGCCTGACCAACTCACTGGGGAGTCTGACCAACTCCCTGGGGAGCCTGACCAACTCACTGGGGAGTCTGACCAACTCACTGGGGAGTCAGTCCCGGCCAATCAGTTTGAGTTTTCTCCTCAAAAAGGCTTCATTACAGACAGAAATACTCCTCAGCATTTAAATGATCATGTAGTGCCCAACCTTTGGGAACTATCTGGAATCAATACACCTGTTGTGACCTACCTTTGGGAACTATCTGGGATCTATACTCCTGTCGTGCCCTACCTTTGGGAACTATCAGAGATCTATACTCCTGTAGTGCCCTACCTTTGGGAACTATCTAAGATCTATACTCCTGTCGTGCCCTACCTTTGGGAACTATCAGAGATCTATACTCCTGTAGTGCCCTACCTTTGGGAACTATCTGAGATCTATACTCCTGTCGTGCCCTACCTTTTGGAACTATCTGAGATCTATACTCCTGTCGTGCCCTACCTTTGGGAACTATCTGAGATCTATACTCCTGTAGTGCCCTACCTTTGGGAACTATCTGAGATCTATACTCCTGTCGTGCCCTACCTTTGGGAACTATCTGAGATCTATACTCCTGTCGTGCCCTACCTTTGGGAACTATCTGAGATCTATACTCCTGTAGTGCCCTACCTTTGGGAACTATCTGAGATCTATACTCCTGTAGTGCCCTACCTTTGGGAACTATCTGAGATCTATACTCTTGTAGTGCCCTACCTTTGGGAACTATCTGAGATCTATACTCCTGTAGTGCCCTACCTCTGGGAACTATCTGAGATCTATACTCCTGTAGTGCCCTACCTTTGGGAACTATCTGAGATCTATACTCCTGTAGTGCCCTACCTTTTGGAACTATCTGAGATCTATACTCCTGTAGTGCCCTACCTTTGGGAACTATCTGAGATCTATACTCCTGTAGTGCCCTACCTTTGGGAACTATCTGAGATCTATACTCCTGTAGTGCCGACCTTTGGGAACTATCTGAGATCTATACTCCTGTAGTGCCCTACCTTTTGGAACTATCTGAGATCTATACTCCTGTAGTGCCCTACCTTTGGGAACTATCTGAGATCTATACTCCTGTAGTGCCCTACCTTTGGGAACTATCTGAGATCTATACTCCTGTAGTGCCGACCTTTGGGAACTATCTGGGATCTTTTATTTCTTGCTCATAGATAAAAAATCAGAGCAGCACTTTACATGTCGCGTTTATATTTTTTGTTCGGTGTCGGTACTTTTACAATGTCATGAGTTACTTTTAGATTGTGGAACATGTGGAGATTCTCTCCTCAATAACTGTGTTAGTTTATTCAATGAATCTGTTTTGTGTCACATGTTAACAGTTATACTGTATTACATTGGTACCTGGTCCATTCACACCACTGTAAGTACCTCCTTACCAATTTATTAAGTCTACAAACTACCTACTTATCCAATTTATTAAGTCTACTATCTACCTCCTTATCCAATTTATTAAGTCTACTAACTATCTACTTATCCAATTTATTAAGTCTACTAACTACCTCCTTATCCAATTTATTAAGTCTACTAACTATCTACTTATCCAATTTATTAAGTCTACTAACTACCTCCTTATCCAATTTATTAAGTCTACTTACTACCTCCTGATAACTATGGGTAGAGTATTAATGGTATACCGGTTAATGATACCTATGGGTAGAGTATTAATGGTATACCAGTTAATGATACCTATGGGTAGAGTATTAATGGTATAATGGTTAATGATACCTATGGGTAGAGTATTAATGGTATACCGGTTAATGATACCTATGGGTAGAGTATTAATGGTATACCGGTTAATGATACCTATGGGTAGAGTATTAATGGTATACCGGTTAATGATACCTATGGGTAGAGTATTAATGGTATAATGGTTAATGATAACTATGGGTAGAGTATTAATGGTATAATGGTTAATGATACCCATGGGTAGAGTATTAATGGTATAATGGTTAATGATACCTATGGGTAGAGTATTAATGGTATAATGGTTAATGATAACTATGGGTAGAGTATTAATGGTATAATGGTTAATGATACCTATGGGTAGAGTATTAATGGTATAATGGTTAATGATACCTATGGGTAGAGTATTAATGGTATAATGGTTAATGATACCTATGGGTAGAGTATTAATGGTATAATGGTTAATGATACCTATGGGTAGAGTATTAATGGTATAATGGTTAATGGTACCTATGGGTAGAGTATTAATGGTATAATGGTTAATGATACCTATGGGTAGAGTATTAATGGTATACCGGTTAATGATACCTATGGGTAGAGTATTAATGGTATACCGGTTAATGATACCTATGGGTAGAGTATTAATGGTATACCGGTTAATGATACCTATGGGTAGAGTATTAATGGTATACCGGTTAATGATACCTATGGGTAGAGTATTAATGGTATAATGGTTAATGATACCTATGGGTAGAGTATTAATGGTATAATGGTTAATGATACCTATGGGTAGAGTATTAATGGTATAATGGTTAATGATACCTATGGGTAGAGTATTAATGGTATACCGGTTAATGATACCTATGGGTAGAGTATTAATGGTATAATGGTTAATGATACCTATGGGTAGAGTATTAATGGTATAATGGTTAATGATACCTATGGGTAGAGTATTAATGGTATACCGGTTAATGATACCTATGGGTAGAGTATTAATGGTATACCGGTTAATGATACCTATGGGTAGAGTATTAATGGTATACCGGTTAATGATACTTATGGGTAGAGTATTAATGGTATACCGGTTAATGATACCTATGGGTAGAGTATTAATGGTATAATGGTTAATGATACCTATGGGTAGAGTATTAATGGTATAATGGTTAATGATAACTATGGGTAGAGTATTAATGGTATAATGGTTAATGATACCTATGGGTAGAGTATTAATGGTATACCGGTTAATGATACCTATGGGTAGAGTATTAATGGTATAATGGTTAATGATACCTATGGGTAGAGTATTAATGGTATAATGGTTAATGATACCTATGGTAGAGTATTAATGGTATAATGGTTAATGATACCTATGGGTAGAGTATTAATGGTATACCGGTTAATGATACCTATGGGTAGAACATTAATGGTATAATGGTTAATGATACCTATGGGTAGAGTATTAATGGTATACCGGTTAATGATACCTATGGGTAGAGTATTAATGGTATAATGGTTAATGATACCTATGGGTAGAGTATTAATGGTATAATGGTTAATGATAACTGTGGGTAGAGTATTAATGGTATAATGGTTAATGATACCTATGGGTAGAGTATTAATGGTATAATGGTTAATGATACCTATGGGTAGAGTATTAATGGTATACCGGTTAATGATAACTGTGGGTAGAGTATTAATGGTATAATGGTTAATGATACCTATGGGTAGAGTATTAATGTTATAATGGTTAATTATACCTATGGGTAGAGTATTAATGGTATACCGGTTAATGATAACTATGGGTAGAGTATTAATGGTAAATGATACCTATGGGTAGAGTATTGGTCCTTCTGTAGCTCAGTTGGTAGAGCATGGCGCTTGTAACGCCAGGGTAGTGGGTTCGATCCCCGGGACCACCCATACGTAGAATGTATGCACACATGACTGTAAGTCGCTTTGGATAAAAGCGTCTGCTAAATGGCATATATATATATATATATATAGTATTAATGGTATAATGGTTAATGATACCTATGGGTAGAGTATTAATGGTATACCGGTTAATGATACCTATGGGTAGAGTATTAATGGTATAATGGTTAATGATAACTGTGGGTAGAGTATTAATGGTATAATGGTTAATGATACCTATGGGTAGAGTATTAATGGTATACCGGTTAATGATAACTGTGGGTAGAGTATTAATGGTATAATGGTTAATGATACCTATGGGTAGAGTATTAATGGTATAATGGTTAATGATACCTATGGGTAGAGTATTAATGGTATAATGGTTAATGATACCTATGGGTAGAGTATTAATGGTATACCGGTTAATGATAACTGTGGGTAGAGTATTAATGGTATAATGGTTAATGATACCTATGGGTAGAGTATTAATGGTATAATGGTTAATGATACCTATGGGTAGAGTATTAATGGTATAATGGTTAATGATACCTATGGGTAGAGTATTAATGGTATAATGGTTAATGATACCGACGGGTAGAGTATTAATGGTATAATGGTTAATGATACCGACGGGTAGAGTATTAATGGTATAATGGTTAATGATACCTATGGGTAGAGTATTAATGGTATACCGGCTAATGATACCTATGGGTAGAGTATTAATGGTATACCGGTTGATGATACCTATGGGTAGAGTATTAATGGTATACCGGTTAATGATACCTATGGGTAGAGTATTAATGGTATACCGGTTAATGATACCTATGGGTAGAGTATTAATGGTATACCGGTTAATGATACCTATGGGTAGAGTATTAATGGTATACCGGTTAATGATTCCTATGGGTAGAGTATTAATGGTATACCGGTTGATGATACCTATGGGTAGAGTATTAATGGTATACCGGTTAATGATACCTATGGGTAGAGTATTAATGGTATACCGGTTAATGATACCTATGGGTAGAGTATTAATGGTATACCGGTTAATGATACCTATGGGTAGAGTATTAATGGTATACCGGTTAATGATTCCTATGGGTAGAGTATTAATGGTATAATGGTTAATGATACCTATGGGTAGAGTATTAATGGTATAATGGTTAATGATACCTATGGGTAGAGTATTAATGGTATACCGGTTAATGATACCTATGGGTAGAGTATTAATGGTATAATGGTTAATGATACCTATGGGTAGAGTATTAATGGTATACCGGTTAATGATACCTATGTATGTGTAGTTGGTGTTCATGTTCTTTAATAAAGGAAAAACTCAAACATGAACATAAATACAAAACAAGCAACGTGGAAAAACCAAACAGCCTATTCTGGTGCAAACAAACACAGAGACAGGAACAATCACCCACAACACAACCAAAGAATATGGCTGCCTAAATATGGTTCCCAATCAGAGACAACGATAAACACCTGCCTCTGATTGAGAACCACTTCTGGCAACCATGGACTTTGCTAGAAAACCCCAATATACCACAATCCCAATACCTACAACAACAAAAAAACAAGACAAAACACACCACATAATAAACCCATGTCAAACCCTGACCTGACCAAAATAATAAAGAAAACACAAAATACTAAGACCAGGGCTTGACAGTATAACGGTAGAGTTAATGAAAGGAACCACCTTCATGGTGCCTCTACTTAATTAATTACGATAACCAAATGATTTACGATAAATTAGATCAATTAATTATCTTGGAAAATCCAAAGCCAAAGTCACAACAATGATGTATGTAGATATAACTAGGAATAAACTGACAGATGGTAAACAGTAGCAGCAGTGTACGTGATGAGTCAAAGGAGTCAATGCAGATAGTCTGGGTAGCTATTTGGTTAACTATTTAACTAACTATTTATCAGTCTCGAGGCTTGGGGATAGAAGCTGTTCAGGGTCCTGTTGGTTCCAGACTTGGTGCATCGGTACTGCTTGCTGTGCGGTAGCAGAGAAAACAGTCTATGGTTTGGGGATAGAAGCTGTTCAGGGTCCTGTTGGTTCCAGACTTGGTGCATCAGTACTGCTTGCTGTGTGGTAGCAGAGAGAACAGTCTATGGTTTGGGGGTAGAAGCTGTTCAGGGTCCTGTTGGTTCCAGACTTGGTGCATCGGTACCGCTTGCTGTGTGGTAGCAGAGAGAACAGTCTATGGTTTGGGTGACTGGAGACTTTGCACACATGTTTAGGGTCTTCCTCTGACACCGCCTGGTATAGAGGTCCTGGATGGCAGGGAGCCGGTACTGGGCCCCACCTTGTGGGGTGCCGAGTAGTTGCCAGACCTAGAGATGATGCAGCCAGTCAAGAGTCTTTCGATGGTGCAGCTGTATAACTTTTTGAGGATCTGAGGGCCCGTGAACAACCTTTTTAGCCTCCTGCAGGGGAAGAGGCGTTGTCGTTCCCTCTTTACGACTGTGTTGTCGTGTTTTGGACCATGATAGATCCTTAGTGATGTGGACACAGTGGAACTTGAAGCTCTCGACATGCTCCACTACTGTCCCATGTGAATGGGAGTTATGCTCGGCCCTCCGTTTCCTGTAAGTCCACGATCAACTCCTTTAGTTTTCCAGGCACACCACCACAATGTTATACTCCAGAAGACGGTAAATATACGTTATGTTACAGTAGATAATCAACTCCAATGTACTGCTAGACGATGAACCACATTACTTGGAGGGAATGTATAAGGAAGGTATCATGTTTAAACAATGACTGTCAAATTGTCACGTTGGTGTGAAGAGAGTCGGGAGACAGACGCAGACCTGCGTAATACGGGTTTGGTTAATACCCTATTAATAGTAGCATACATAAAGAGAACATTTTGACATTTGCTGTATGTTGATGAGAAACTCCATATTGAAAATGTACGTCCGCTAACGATTGTAAAATTTGCGGACAACGGTGGCCAGATCTTCCGGGAAGTCATCGAACGAAGTATCTCGGACATTCGGTTTCCGTTTTATAAAATGTTCAAATTTTAATAATTTAACCTCTCTGGGATATGTGGGAAGCTGGCGGCAAATTCAAGTAAATTACTATAAAAATCGAACTTTCATTTAATTCACACATGCAAGATAGCAAATTAAAGCTACACTTGTTGTGAATCCAGCCAACATGTCAGATGAGCTTCTTTTGTTGGCACTCCAATATGTCCCATAAACATCACAAATGGTCCTTTTGTTCGATTAATTCCGTCGATATATATCCAAAATGTCAATTTATTTGGCGAGTTTGATCCAGAAAAACACCGGTTTCAACTTGCGCAACGTGACTACAAAATATCTCAAAAACATTTCAAACTACTTTTGTAATACAACTTTACCTATTTTTTTAACGTAAATAATCGCTAAAATTGAAGACGGGATGATCTGTGTTCAATACAGGAGGAAAACAAACTGTAGCTTTCTGGTCACGCACCTCTATCTAACAGTACATTTCAAGTGACCCTCGTTCAAGATGGCCGTACTTCTTCATTACACAAAGGAATAACCTCAACCAATTTCTAAAGACTGGTGACATCCAGTGGAAGCGATAGGAGCTGCAAGAAGGTCCCTTAGAAATCTGGATTCCCAATGAAAACCCATTGAAAAGAGAGTGACCTCAAAACAAAAAATAATTCTGAATGGTTTGTCCTCGGGGTTCCGCCTGCTAAATAAGTTATGTTATACTCACAGACATGATTCAAACAGTTCTAGAAACTTCAGGGTGTTTTCTATCCAAATCTAATAATATCCATATTTTATCTTCTGGGGAGCAGGCAGTTAAATTTGGGCATGCATTTCATCCGGACGTGAAAATACTGCCCCCTGTCACCAAGAAGTTAACAAGTATTTTAATCAACTTAAATCTGAACAAAAAATGTGTATTTTATATACTCCCATTTTCTTTGAATATTTGGGATATCAACACACTGTCACCAAGAAGTAAAGCCATGGGGACGAAGAACAAACATACACCTAACAAAAACACAGGGTTGAAACTCCAAGAAAAAGAGCGAGGAATAAATAAATATATAATAAATAAATAATAATTATAAATAACACAATGATTAACAGACGGGATGAGACCGTTAATCATCTGCGCAGTCCACAAGGGCACGAAAGCCCAAACCACACAGCACAGGTCCTCACACGCACCAACGGACAATGGAACAATAATCGAGAGCACAATGGAAACCAAAGGACACATTTATACAAGTACTAATCAGTGGGAATAGAGGACAGGTGTGAAAAGTTCCAGAGGGATCCGTGACAGAAATGATGACCGTTCGATACAAAATGATAACCAGCTCATCACAGCTCCATCGCAAAAAAACAGAGGCAATTACTTAAAAGAGAAATTAATTAATTTGTTTTGTCTGCCACCGATTAAAATTACCAATAAAAATTGTAAAATGTTTCCCTCCTCTCTGTCTCTACCCTCCTCTCTGTCTCTACCCTCCTCTCTGTCTCTACCCTCCTCTCTGTCTCTACCCTCCTCTCTGTCTCTACCCTCCTCTATGTCTCTACCCTCCTCTCTGTCTCTACCCTCCTCTCTGTCTCTACCCTCCTCTCTGTCTCTACCCTCCTCTCTGTCTCTACCCTGCTCTATGTCTCTACCCTCCTCTCTGTCTCTACCCTCCTCTCTGTCTCTACCCTCCTCTCTGTCTCTACCCTCCTCTCTGTCTCTACCCTCCTCTCTGTCTCTACCCTCCTCTATGTCTCTACCCTCCTCTCTGTCTCTACCCTCCTCTCTGTCTCTACCCTCCTCTCTGTCTCTACCCTCCTGTCTGTCTCTACCCTCCTCTCTGTCTCTACCCTCCTCTCTGTCTCTACCCTCCTCTCTGTCTCTACCCTCCTCTCTGTCTCTACCCTCCTGTCTGTCTCTACCCTCCTCTCTGTCTCTACCCTCCTCTCTGTCTCTACCCTCCTCTCTGTCTCTACCCTCCTCTCTGTCTCTACCCTCCTCTCTGTCTCTACCCTCCTGTCTGTCTCTACCCTCCTCTCTGTCTCTACCCTCCTCTCTGTCTCTACCCTCCTCTCTATCTCTACCCTCCTGTCTGTCTCTACCCTCCTCTCTGTCTCTACCCTCCTCTCTGTCTCTACCCTCCTCTCTGTCTCTACCCTCCTGTCTGTCTCTACCCTCCTCTCTGTCTCTACCCTCCTCTCTGTCTCTACCCTCCTGTCTGTCTCTACCCTCCTCTCTGTCTCTACCCTCCTCTCTGTCTCTACCCTCCTCTCTGTCTCTACCCTCCTGTATGTCTCTACCCTCCTCTCTGTCTCTACCCTCCTCTCTGTCTCTACCCTCCTCTCTGTCTCTACCCTCCTCTCTGTCTCTACCCTCCTGTCTGTCTCTACCCTCCTCTCTGTCTCTACCCTCCTCTCTGTCTCTACCCTCCTCTCTGTCTCTACCCTCCTCTCTGTCTCTACCCTCCTCTCTGTCTCTACCCTCCTCTCTGTCTCTACCCTCCTCTCTGTCTCTACCCTCCTGTATGTCTCTACCCTCCTCTCTGTCTCTACCCTCCTCTCTGTCTCTACCCTCCTCTCTGTCTCTACCCTCCTCTCTGTCTCTACCCTCCTGTCTGTCTCTACCCTCCTCTCTGTCTCTACCCTCCTCTCTGTCTCTACCCTCCTCTCTGTCTCTACCCTCCTCTCTGTCTCTACCCTCCTCTCTGTCTCTACCCTCCTCTCTGTCTCTACCCTCTCCTGTCTGTCTCTACCCTCCTCTCTGCTACTGTCCCAGACTGCACCTCTACTGTCCCAGACTGCACCTCTACTGTCCCAGACTGCACCACTACTGTCCCAGACTGCACCATTACTGTCCCAGACTGCACCACTACTGTCCCAGACTGCACCACTACTGTCCCAGACTGCACCACTACTGTCCCAGACTGCACCATTACTGTCCCAGACTGCACCACTACTGTCCCAGACTTGTACATGTTGACAGAGGTTGTTTACATTTCTAGTATTGTGAGTTTCCACCCTGGGCCAATGGTCTGGTTAATATAACACGCTCTCTTGACATAGGGGTAGTGTGCTCTTATGGCACAGTGTCATGCCAGGGGATGGTCTGGTTAATATAACACTGTACCAGGGGATAGTCTGGTTAATATAACACTGTACCAGGGGATGGTCTGGTTAATATAGCACTGTGTCAGGGGATGGTCTGGTTAATATAGCACTGTGCCATGCCAGGGGATGGTCTGGTTAATATAACACTGTGCCAGGGGATGGTCTGGTTAATATAACACTGTACCAGGGGATGGTCTGGTTAATATAACACTGTACCAGGGGATGGTCTGGTTAATATAACACTGTGCCAGGGGATGGTCTGGTTAATATAGCACTGTGTCAGGGGATGGTCTGGTTAATATAGCACTGTACCAGGGGATGGTCTGGTTAATATAGCACTGTACCAGGGGATGGTCTGGTTAATATAGCACTGTACCAGGGGATGGTCTGGTTAATATAGCACTGTGCCAGGGGATGGTCTGGTTAATATAGCACTGTGTCAGGGGATGGTCTGGTTAATATAGCACTGTACCAGGGGATGGTCTGGTTAATATAGCACTGTGTCAGGGGATGGTCTGGTTAATATAACACTGTGCCAGGGGATGGTCTGGTTAATATAGCACTGTACCAGGGGATGGTCTGGTTAATATAGCACTGTACCAGGGGATGGTCTGGTTAATATAGCACTGTGCCATGCCAGGGGATGGTCTGGTTAATATAGCACTGTGCCAGGGGATGGTCTGGTTAATATAGCACTGTACCAGGGGATGGTCTGGTTAATATAGCACTGTGCCAGGGGATGGTCTGGTTAATATAGCACTGTGTCAGGGGATGGTCTGGTTAATATAGCACTGTGCCAGGGGATGGTCTGGTTAATATAACACTGTGCCAGGGGATGGTCTGGTTAATATAACACTGTGCCATGCCAGGGGATGGTCTGGTTAATATAGCACTGTGCCAGGGGATGGTCTGGTTAATATAGCACTGTGCCAGGGGATGGTCTGGTTAATATAACACTGTGCCAGGGGATGGTCTGGTTAATATAGCTCTGGCACTGTGTCAGGGGATGGTCTGGTTAATATAGCACTGTGTCATGCCAGGGGTCTGTGTGGAAAATTAAGTTGCTTACGTTCCCCTCTTTGTGGCAGTTCGCAAATAGTGTCCCTGAGGAGCTTTTTGTTGTACTTATTCTGTGCAGTGTTGTTTTTTATATCTATGGGGTACTGTACTGTAATGACCTCTCCACAGGGATACGCCATGGGGGACTCCAAGGCCTCTGCTCTTGGGTGGCTGGGGAGCTGTGAAACTCTCTTGCCTTTGTTAGGCTCAATCATGTTCACACCAGTTCTAATTGGAGTAGCAGCCAGATTCTGTCCCAGCAGCTTGTTAGCTTAGTAGACTTATTTATTAAGCTTTATAAAACAATATTTAACGAGAGATGATTGTTTTTTAAACTTTTTGTCTTCAGACGTAGGATTCATTACTCACTCAGTGTTGGATGATATTTCCAGGTTCTGCTGTGTTAGATGTTGCTCTCTCTGTACTTTAACTATTTCTACATTGTTACAACACTGTATATATATAAATATATATATATATATATAATATTACATTTGTAATGTCTTTATTGTTTCGAAACTTCTGTATGTGTAATGTTTACTGTTAATTTTTATGGTTTGTTTCACTTTTGTATATTATCTACTTCACTTGCTTTGGTAATGTTAACATATGTTTCCCATGCCAATAAAACATTTGGATGGGGTGTCTATTGATCTGTTGCTCCTGTGTGAAGTGTTGGGGATACGTTTGAGAGCGATGTCCTTTAGAGTTCGGGCAAAGGTGGGCACTGCTGCCTCGTAAAGGTGGACCTGGTCATAGAGGCTGTTCAAGTCCAGGGTGGAGTGGTGGGCCAGGAAAACATTTGGTTTTGGGGCACAGTCATGGGAAATACTTGCATTTACCCGCTGTATTGTGGCAGGGTGGAAGTATTTTCGTGGTAGCAGGGTGGAGATAACCACTTGTGCGTTGGGGAAAGTAGAAGAAGTCTTTTCAATCACTCCCTTCAGTGCTGTGGCCACCCTTTCCTGCTGTGCTCTCAGGTCATTTGTGCCTGTGTGTATTATTATGTGGCTGGGTGAGCCTAGTTTGGCCTCAGACAGAAGGTCTAGGGCGCGCTGGGTGAACCCAGTTGGTCCTCAGACAGAAGGTCTAGGGCACGCTGGGTGTTTGGACACCAGAGTTTAGACACACTATGTTTGGGAAAAGTTTTTCTTCTTCTATATATTTCCCATTTGAGTCCATAAGGAGTACAATCTGTGTCTTGTGTTTGTCCTCAGTGGGTGTGGAGGGTTGTCAGAAGGGCTATCAGGGTGGCTGACAGGGGGGGGGGGTGCTCAGAGGGGGTGAGAGTCGCTGGGCTTGGGGGTTTTCTTTTGTCTGTTCTGCTGTGCTGTCGACTCTATGGTCAGGGTCTGGTGTGGACTGTTCTGCTGTTGTGTCGAGACATTTTTTCTGTTCTGCTGGCTTCTCTGTGGGGGTGGACACTTCTCTAGTGGGTTGTTCTCTGTCACACGCCATCCCCCTCACCCTCTCCTCCAGGAGTCTGATCCTCTCCTCTAATCCTCTGTTCTTCTCCAGATTCTGCTCTTTCTCCTGTTGAAGTTGTCTCACCACAGTCCAGAGTGCAGATATGTCTCTCTCCACCTCCAGCATTCTGGGTCTGGTTGAGGGGGTGTTGTTGTGCTGGACTGTTGTCTGGGTCTGGTTGAGGGGTGTTGTTGTGCTGGACTGTTGTCTGGGTCTGGTTGAGGGGTGTTGTTGTGCTGGACTGTTGTCTGGGTCTGGTTGGGGGGGTGTTGTTGTGCTGGAGTGTTGTCTGGGTCTGGTTAAGGGGGTGTTGTTGTGCTGGAGTGTTGTCTGGGTCTGGTTAAGGGGGTGTTGTTGTGCTGGACTGTTGTCTGGGTCTGGTTGAGGGGTGTGGTTGTGCTGGACTGTTGTCTGGGTCTGGTTGAGGGGTGTTGTTGTGCTGGACTGTTGTCTGGGTCTGGTTGAGGGTGTTGTTGTGCTGGACTGTTGTCTGGGTCTGGTTGAGGGGGTGTTGTTGAGCTGGACTGTTGTCTGGTTGAGGGGTGTTGTTGAGCTGGACTGTTGTCTGGGTCTGGTTGAGGGGTGTTGTTGAGCTGGACTGTTGTCTGGGTCTGGTTGAGGGGTGTTGTTGAGCTGGACTGTTGTCTGGGTCTGGTTGAGGGGTGTTGTTGTGCTGGACTGTTGTCTGGGTCTGGTTGAGGGGTGTTGTTGTGCTGGACTGTTGTCTGGGTCTGGTTGAGGGGGTGTTGTTGTGCTGGACTGTTATCTGGGTCTGGTTGAGGGGTGTTGTTGTGCTGGACTGTTGTCTGGGTCTGGTTAAGGGGGTGTTGTTGTGCTGGACTGTTGTCTGGGTCTGGTTGAGGGGGTGTGGTTGTGCTGGACTGTTGTCTGGGTCTGGTTGAGGGGTGTTGTTGTGCTGGACTGTTGTCTGGGTCTGGTTGAGGGGTGTTGTTGTGCTGGACTGTTGTCTGGGTCTGGTTGAGGGGGTGTTGTTGAGCTGGACTGTTGTCTGGTTGAGGGGTGTTGTTGAGCTGGACTGTTGTCTGGGTCTGGTTGAGGGTGTTGTTGAGCTGGACTGTTGTCTGGGTCTGGTTGAGGGTGTTGTTGAGCTGGACTGTTGTCTGGGTCTGGTTGAGGGTGTTGTTGTGCTGGACTGTTGTCTGGGTCTGGTTGAGGGGTGTTGTTGTGCTGGACTGTTGTCTGGGTCTGGTTGAGGGTGTTGTTGTGCTGGACTGTTATCTGGGTCTGGTTGAGGGGGTGTTGTTGTGCTGGACTGTTGTCTGGGTCTGGTTAAGGGGGTGTTGTTGTGCTGGACTGTTGTCTGGGTCTGGTTAAGGGGGTGTCTCCCTCTCTCTCTCTCTCTCTCTCTCTCTCTCTCTCTCTCTCTCTCTCTCTCTCTCGCTCTCTCTCTCTCTTTAGCTCTCTCTCTCTTTAGCTCTCTCTCTCTTTAGCTCTCTCTCTCTCTCTCTCTCTCTCCCTCTCTCTCTCTCTCTCTCTCTCTCTCTCTCTCTCTCTCTCTCTCTCTCTCTCTCTCTCTCTCTCTCTCTCTCTCTCTCTCTCTCTCTCTCTCTCTCCCTCTCTCTCTCTCTCTCTCTCTCTCTCTCTCCCTCTTTCTCTCTCTCTCTCCCTCTCTCTCTCTCCCTCTTTCTCTCTCTCTCTCTCTCTCTCTCTCTCTCTCTCTCTCTCTCTCTCTCTCTCTCTCCCTCTTTCTCTCTCTCTCTTTAAGGTGTTTTTTTTTGTTGCTGTTTCATGCAAAGTCCATAGTCTGTATTTATGAACACAGCTCCTGGCTGAGCTACAGACATATCCTGTATTTATGAACACAGCTCCTGGCTGAGCTACAGACATATCCTGTATTTATGAACACAGCTCCTGGCTGAGCAATTCTCCACATACAGTGTGGAAATATAGTAATTTAGCGATTTCATCATGGCAGCAGTTGTTCATAAATACAGCAGTTGAAGTTAGGGGTAGGGTAGGGTTCGGGAGTAGGGTTAGGGGTTAGGGGTTAGGGTAGGGTAGGGTTAGGGGGTAGGTTAGGGTTAGGGGTTAGGGTTAGGGGGTAGGGTTAGGGAGTAGGTTAGGTTTAGGGTTAGGGTTAGGGTTAGGGTTAGGGTAGGGTTAGGGTTAGGGGTTAGGGTTAGAGGGTAGGGGGTAGAGTAGGGGTCGGGTAGGGTGGGGGTAGGCTAGGGGTAGGGTAGGGGATAGAGTAGGGGTAGGGTTGGGGCAGTGGTACGGGTAGGGTAGTGGGTAGAGTAGGGGTAGGGTAGGTGTAGGGTAGGCTAGGGGTAGGGTAGGAGATAGAGTAGGGGTAGGGTTAGGGTAGGGTATGGGTCGGGTAGGGTAGGGTAGGGGTAGGGTAGGGTAGAGCTAGGGGTAGGGTAGTGGGTAGAGTAGGGGTAGGGCTAGGGGAAGAGTCGAGGTAGGGTAGGGTAGGGGTAGGGTAGGGATAGGGGTAGGGTAAGGTAGGGTTAGGGGGTAGTGTAGGGTAGGGGGTAGAGTAGGGGTAGGGTAAGGTAGGGTAGGGGGTAGTGTAGGGTAGGGGTAGGTGTAGGGGTAGGGTAAGGTAGGGTAGGGGTAGTAATATAATAATAATATATGCCATTTAGCAGACGCTTTTATCCAAAGCGACTTACGGGTAGGGGTAGGTGTAGTCTATTATAGGGTTATGCGGTAGGAGTAGGGGTAGTGTAGGGTAGGGGGTAGTGTAGGGTAGGGGTAGTGTAGGGTAGGGGTTAGTGTAGGGTAGGGGTAGGATAGGGTAGGGGTAGGTGTAGTCTATTATAGGGTTATGCGGTAGGAGTAGGGGTAGTGTAGTGTAGGGGGTAGTGTAGGGTAGGGGGTAGGGTAGGGTAGGGGTAGTGTAGGGTAGGGGTAGGTGTAGTCTATTATAGGGTTATGCGGTAGGAGTAGGGGTAGGGTAAGGTAGGGTTAGGGGTTGGTGTAGGGTAGGGGGTAGGGTAGGGTAGGGTATAGTGTAGGGTAGGGGTAGGTGTAGTCTATTATAGGGTAGTGTAGGGTAGGGGGTAGTGTAGGGTAGGGGTAGGGTGTAGTCTATTATAGGGTTATGCGGTAGGTGTAGGGGTAGGTGTAGTCTATTAAATGGTAGTGTAGGGTAGGGGTAGTGTAGGGTAGGGGTAGGGTGTAGTCTATTATAGGGTAGTGTAGGGTAGGGGTAGTGTAGGGTAGGGGGTAATGTAGGGGTAGGGGTAATGTAAGGTAGGGTGTAGTCTATTATAGGGTTATGCGGTAGGAGTAGGGGTAGGGTAAGGTAGGGGTAGGGGTAGTGTAGGGTAGGGGGTAGTGTAGTGTAGGGTAGGGGTGAGTGTAGGGTAGGGGTATGGTAAGGTAGGGTTAGGGGGTAGTGTAGTGTAGGGTAGGGGGTAGTGTAGGGTAGGGGTAGGGTTAGGAGGTAGTGTAGGGTAGGGGTAGGGTAAGGTAGGGTTAGGGGTAGTGTAGGGTAGGGTTATGGTAGGGTTAGGGGTAGTGTAGGGTAGGGGTAGGGTAAGGTAGGGTTAGGGGGTAGTGTAGGGTAGGGGTAGGTGTAGTCTATTATAGGGTTATGCGGTAGGAGTAGGGGTAGGGTAGGGGTAGGGTACAGGTAGGAGTAGGGGTAGGGGTAGGGTAAGGTAGGGGTAGGGGTAGTGTAGGGTAGGTGTAGTCTATTATAGGGTTGTGCGGTAGGAGTAGGGGTAGGGGTAGGGTAAGGTAGGGGTAGTCTATTATAGGGTTATGCGGTAGGGGTAGGGGTAGGGGTAGGGTAGGGTAAGATAGGGCTAGGGGTAGTGTAGGGTAGGTGTAGTCTATTATAGGGTTGTGCGGTAGGAGTAGGGGTAGGGGTAGGGTAAGGTAGGGTTAGGGGGTAGTGTAGGGTAGGTGTAGTCTATTATAGGGTTATGCGGTAGGAGTAGGGGTAGGGGTAGTGTAGGGTAGGTGTAGTCTATTATAGGGTTATGCGGTAGGAGTAGGGATAGGGGTAGGGTAAGGTAGGGGTAGTCTATTATAGGGTTATGCGGTAGGAGTAGGAGTAGGGGTAGGGTAAGGTAGGGTACAGGTAGGAGTAGGGGTAGTGTAGGGTAGGGGTAGGGTAAGGTAGGGTACAGGTAGGAGTAGGGGTAGGGGTAGTGTAGGGTAGGGGTAGGGTAAGGTAGGGTACAGGTAGAGTAGGGTAGGGTAAGGTTAGGGTACAGGTAGGAGTAGGGGTAGGGTTAGGTAGGGTACAGGTAGGAGTAGGGGTAGGGTAAGGTAGGGTACAGGTAGGAGTAGGGGAATGGTTGGCTCTGCTCCCAGCTCTGGTATTGTTTACTTGTTTAGATTGTTTTTGCCCCGAGCTGATATTTTGACCGCCTCTCCCGACGTCATGGGTGACCTACTAAATTGTCAAATTTCGCCTTGAATCTCTCTGCTCTCTCATCCTTATCTCTCACGTTCTGTTGGTCTCTCACTCTCTCTTTCTTTCTCACTCACTTTGCCTCGATGCTGTTAGGTGCGAGCGTGTGTGTGTTTTCGCAAAGTGTTGGATCAGCTGGCGCTGTAGGTCACTGTGGGAGCATCAGTGTGACTAAAATCTGCCAGCCTTGCACTCCCTCAGGAAACACACAGACTCACAAAGTCGCTAATGTGTTGATAAATGCTGATAAAAGCCGAAGTAATTGCACAAGCTAATGGCTATGAAATATGACTTAAACATATTCATGCATGTTTCAAGTTTCATCATGTGCATCCTATATTTATTTGTATTTTTTTTAAAAATCTTTATTTAACTAGACAAGTCAGTTAAGAACAAATTCTTATTTACAATGACGTCCTACTAAAAGGCACAAGGCCTCCTGCGGGGACGGGGACTGGAATTAAAAATACAATATAAATATAGGACAAAACACGCAACACATCAAGAGAGACCTAAAACATCAACATAGCATGGCAGCAACACATGACAACACAGCATGGTAGCAACACAACATAACAACAACATGGTGGCAACACAACATAACAACAACATGGTGGCAACACAACATGACAACAACATGGTAGTAACACAACATGACAACAACATGGTAACAACATGGTGCCAACACAACATGACAACAACATGGTAGTAACACAACATGGTAACAACATGGTGCCAACACAACATGACAACAACATGGTAGTAACACAACATGACAACAACATGGTGCCAACACAACATGACAACAACATGGTAGTAACACAACATGACAACAACATGGTGGCAACACAACATGACAACAACATGGTGGCAACACAACATGGTAACAACACAACATGACACCAACATGACACCAACATGACACCAACATGACACCAACATGGTAGTAACACAACATGACAACAACATGGTGGCAACAACACAACATGACAACAACATGGTAACAACACAACATAATATATGCCATTTAGCAGACGCTTTTATCCAAAGCGACTTACAGTCATGTGTGCATACATTCTACGTATGGGTGGTCCCGGGAATCAAACCCACTACCCTGGCGTTACAAGCGCCATGCTCTACCAACTGAGCTACAGAAGGACCATGTGACAACAACATGGTAACAACACAACATGACAACAACATGGTAGCAACACAACATGACAACAACATGGTAACAACACAACATGACAACAACATGGTGGCAACACAACATGACAACAACATGGTGGCAACACAACATGGTGGCAACACAACATGACAACAACATGGTGGCAATACAACATGGTGGCAACACAACATGGTGGCAACACAACATGGTGGCAACACAACATGGTAGCAACACAACATGACAACAACATGGTGGCAACACAACATGACAACAACATGGTAACAACAAAACATGACAACAACATGGTAACAACACAACATGACAACAACATGGTGGAAACACAACATGGTAGCAACACAACATGACAACAAAACATGGTAGCAACACAACATGGTAGTATTTTCCACCATAATTTGCTAATAAATTCATAAAAAATCTTACAATGCGATTTTCTGGATTCTATGATGAAAATTACAGGCCTCTCTCATCTTTTTAAGTGGGAGAACTTGCACAATTGGTGGCTGACTAAATACTTGTTTGCCCCACTGTATGTTCTGAGAGAAGGACAGTGTACCATATATGCATACTCCCAAGTACTTGTATGAGATAACTACTTCAAGCTCTAAACCCTCAGAGGTAGTAATAACACCTGTGGGAAGAGGGGTATTCTTCTTACCAAACCACATGGCCTTTGTTTTGGAGGTGTTCAGAACAAGGTTAAGGATAGAGATAGCTTGTTGGGCACTAAGACATCTTTGTTGTAGAGTTAACACAACATTTGTGGAGGGGCCAGCTGAGTATAAGACTGTATCTTCTGCATATAAATGGATGAGAGCGCTTACTACTGCTTGAGCTAAGTTGTTAATGTAAATTGAGAAGAGCATGGGACCTAGGATCGAGCCTTGGGGTACTCCCTTGGGGATAGGCAGTGGCTGAGACAGCAGATTGTCTGACTTTATACACTGCACTCTTTGAAAGAGGCAGTTAGCAAACCAGGCCAAAGACCCCTCACAGACACCAATACTCCTTAGCTGGCCCACAAGAATTGAATGGTCTACCGTATCAAAAGCTTTGGCCAAGTCAATAAAAATATCAGCACAACATTGCTTAGAATCAAGGGCAATAGTGACATCATTGAGGACCTTTAAGGTTGCAGTGACACATCCATAACCTGAGTGGAAACCGGATTGCATACCAGAGAGAATACTATCGACATCAAGAAAGCCAGTCAGTTGATTCAGTTTTTCCAACACTTTTGATAAACAGGTCAAAATAGAAATTGACTTATAACAGTTAGGATCAGCTTGATCTTCTCCTTTAAATAAATGATGATTCTTCCCCTTTAAATAATGGACAAACCGTGGCTGCCTTCCAAGCAATGGAAACCTCCCCAGAGAGAAGAGACAGGATAAAAATCTTGAAGATGGGTGACGATAGGGCAGCAACCTTAAAGAAGAAAGATTTAGGGAGTCCCATTGCTTTAGGACTTGGTCAGGTGGTTTAAAAATGTAAGGGGCAGTATTTTGATGTTTGGATGAAAAACGTACCCAAATAAAACTGCCTATTTCTCAGGCCCAGAATCTAGAATATGCATATCATTGTTAGATTAGGATAGAAGACACTCTAAAGTTTCCAAAACTGTCAATATATTTTCTGTGAGAACATAACTGATTTTGCAGGTGAAAACCTGAGGAAAATCCAAAGAGAAAGTCTATTTTGAAAGCTCCCTCCTCTCTCCTCTCTGTTCCATTGCATGCCTTCCCTCCATTTAAAGGGATATCAAACAGATTTCTTTCCCTATGGCTTCCACATGGTGTGAACAGTCTTTAGACATAGTTTCAGTCTTTTATTCTGACAAAATGAGTGAGAAAGATCACATCGTGTCAGTGGATGGCTGGGTGCCAGCAGAGTTTTGCATGGGCGAGCAGCTTGGAGCAGACATTTTCTCTCTCTCTCCTATTGAAAAAGCTGCGGTCCGGTTGAAATATTGTCGATTATGTATTGTATAAACAACCTGAGGATTGATTATAAAAGACGTTTGACATGTTTCTACGAACTTTACAGATACTATTTGGAATTTTCGTCTGCCCGGTCATGACCTGCTCGAGCCTGTGGATTTCTGAACATAATGCACCAAACAAATGGAGGTATTTTGGATATAAAAATAATCTTTATGGAACAAAAGGAACATTTATTGTGTAACTGGGAGTCTCATGAGTGCAAACATCTGAAGATCATCAACGGTAAGCGATTCATGACTTTCTGACTTTCGTGACCAATCTACTTTGCTGCTAGGTGTTTGTAATGTTTTGTCTTCTGAGAGAGATGTCCTTACATAATAATTTGGTTTGCTTTTGCCTAAAATCTTTTTGAAATCTGACATGCCAGGTGGATTAACAACAAGATAAGCTGTGGTTTGCCTTATTGCACTTGTGATTTCATAAAAATTTAATATTTTCAGTCATTTTATTTGAATTTGGCGCTCTGCAATTCAGCGGAGGTTGACGAAAATGATCCCGCTAAAGGGATGGGGTGCGCCAAGAAGTTAAGTCCCAGTGTAGGTCACCTAGCAGGACAAATTCAGACTAAGGGGCCAGGAGGGAGCTTAGGGCCGGTGCTGATGGTGGACGATAACACCCAGCCATACTCAACAAAGAGCTTGAAAGTTTAATGCTTAAAACCCGCAAATCAAATTGTTTGAGACCAGACTTGGTGGAGACAACCGAGCACTGAAGGTGATCCTTGGTAAAGATTGCTACTCCCCCACCTTTGGAAGATCTGTCTTGCCAAAAAAGTTTATAACCAGAAAGGTTAACATCAGTATTCAAAACACTCTTTCTGAACCACGTCTCAGTAATGACCAACACATCTGGATTGGAGCTGTGAACCCACACTTTCAATTGATCCATTTTAGGTAATACGCTTCAAGTGCTAATGTGTAGAAAACAAAGGCTTTTACGAAATCAGTGAAGCAGATATCAGAGCACAAGTCAGAATTGGGGCTGGCAACAGTAGATGGGCCAGGGTGTACATGCACATTTCCAGATATCATCAACAGTAATACAATCAGGGCACGGCAGAGGACAGGGAGAGTTCTGCAGTGCTGATTTATGACATCTGAATGTGCATCAGATGGCAACAAGATCATATTGCACAGCAATTTCATCAGGTAACATGAACACAAAGCCGGCGAGAGGTTAGAATAGGATGGGAGGCCAGAAGTCTGTGTAACCAATAGAGAGTCCCGAGTGTTGGAACAAACAGTCTGTCCCACTGTTGGGTAAAGAAAGTTTGTAGTCAACAAAGCATGCAGGAGTCATGAGGCAAAATGAGGAGGATAGGTAGGATGGTCAGTTTTACAAGGGTATGTTTGGCAGCATGAGTGAAGGATGCTTTGTTGCGAAATAGGAAGCCAATTCTAGATTTCATTTTGGAATGGAGATGTTTAATGTGAGACTGGAAGGAGAGTTTACAGTCTAACCAGACACCTAGGTATTTGTAGTTGTCCACATATTCTAAGTTAGAACCGTCCAGAGTAGTGATGCTGGACAGGCAGGCAGGTGCTGGCAGTGATCGGTTGAAGAGCATGCGTTTAGTTTTACTTGTATTTAAGAGCAGTTGGAGGCCACGGAAGGAGAGTTGTATGGCATTGAAGCTCATCTGGAAGTTAGTTAACACAGTGTCCAACGAAGGGCCAGAGGTATACAGAATGGTGTCCTCTGCATAGAGGTGGATCAAAGAATCACCAGCAGCGAGAGCGACATCATTGATGTATACAGAGAAGAGAGTCGGCCTGAGAATTGAACCCTGTGGCACCCCCATAGAGACTGCCAGAGGTCCAGACAACAGGACCTCCGATTTGACATACTGAACTCTCTCGGATAAGTAGTTGGTGAACCAAGCGAGGCAATCATTTGATAAACCAAGGCTGTTGAGTCTGCCGATGAGGATGTGGTCATTGACAGAGTCAAAAACCTTGGCCAGGTCGTTGAATACGGCTGCCCATTACTGTTTCTTATCGATGGCGGTTAAGATATTGTTTAGGACCTTGAGCGTGGCTGAGGTGCACCCATGACCAGCTCTGAAACCAGATTGCATAGCGGAGAAGGTACGGAGAAGGTAAGATTCGAAATGGTCGGTGATCTGTTTGTTAACTTGGCTTTCAAAGACCTTAGAAAGGCAGGGTAGAATAGATATAGGTCTGTAGCAGTTTGGGTCTAGAGTGTCTCCCTCTTTGAAGAGGGGGATGACCGCGGCAGCTTTCCAATCTAAGGGAATCTCAGGCGATACGAAAGAGAGGTTGAACAGGCTAGTAATATGGGTTGAAATTATTTCGGCAGATAAATTTAGAAAGAGAGGTTCCAGATTGTCTTGCCCGGCTGATTTGTAGGGACCCAGATTTTGTAGCTCTTTCAGAACATCAGCTATCTGGACTTGGGTGAAGGAGAAGTGGTAGAGGTTTGGGGGAGTTGCTGTGGGGATTCGCAGGGCTGTTGACCGGGGTAGGGGTAGCCAGGTGGAAAGCATGGCTAGCCGTAGAAAAATGCTTATTGAAATTCTCAATTATTGTGGATATATCGGTAGTGAATGTGTTTCCTAGGCATTGAGGCGGTGATTACTGAGATGTTGGTTGAAAACAGCAGTGTATTTGGATGGCAAGTTAGTTGGGATGATATCTATCAGTGTGCCCGTGTTAACGGATTTGGGGTTGTACCTGGTAGGTTCATTGATAATTTGTGTGGGATTGAGGGCATCAAGCTTAGATTGTAGGATGGCCGGGGTGTTAAGCATGTCCCAGTTTAGGTCACCTAACAGCACGAGCTCAGAAGATAGATGGGAGGCAATCAATTCACGTAGGGTGTCCAGGGCACAGCTGGGGGCTGAGGGAGGTCTATAGCAAGCGGCAAAGGTGAGAGACTTGTTTCTGGAAAGGTGAATTTTTAGAAGTAGAAGCTCAAATTGTTTTGGTACAGACCTGGATACTAAGACAGAACTCTGCAGGTTATCTCTGCAGTAGATTGCAACTCCTCCCCCTTTAGCAGTCTATCTTGGCCGAAAATGTTATAGTTAGGGATGGAAATGTCTGGGTTTTTGGTGATTTTCCTAAGACAGGATTCAGACACGGCTAGGACATCCAGGTTGGCAGAGTGTGCTAAAGCAGTGAGTAAAACAAGCTTAGGGAGTAGGCTTCTAATGTTAACATGCATGAAACCAAGGCTTTTATAGTTACAGAAGTCAACAAATGAGAGGACCTGGGGAGTAGGAGTGGAGCTAGGCACTGCAGGACCTGGATTAACCTCTACATCATCAGAGGAACAGAGGAGGAGATGAGGATAAGGGTACGGCTAAACACTATGATAATTGGTCGTCCGGAACAGAGAGTAAAGGAAGCAGTTTTCTGGGCATAATGTACAGACAAAAGTATGGTACATTGGAGGTAAACATTGAGTAATGAAGAGAGATTTTTACACAAAATGGGACAAACACTAAATTGAGACTCTGCATGCAGAATTCTGCAAAAATATCCTCCGTGTACAACGTAGAACACCAAATAATGCATGCAGAGCAGAATTAGGCCGATACCCACTAATTATCAAAATCCAGAAAATAGCTGTTAAATTCTATAACCACCTAAAAGGAAGCGATTCCCAAACCTTCCATAACAAAGCCATCACCTACAGAGAGATGAACCTGGAGAAGAGTCCCCTCAGCAAGCTGGTCGTGGGGCTCTGTTCACAAACACAAACACACCCCACAGAGCCCCAGGACAGCAGCACAATTAGACCCAACCAAATCATGAGAAAACACAAAGATAATTACTTGACACATTGGAAAGAATTAACAAAAAAACAGAGCAAACTAGAATGCTTTTTGGCCCTACACAGAGAGTACACAGCGGCAGAATACCTGACCACTGTGACTGACCCAAAATTAAGGAAATCTTTGACTATGTACAGACTCAGTGAGCATAGCCTTGATTTCATTGAGGATACCATCAACACCACAGGCCTTTTTGGGTTGGAGGGTTTTTATTTTGTCCTGTAACTCATTCAATGTAATTGGAGAATCCAGTGGGTTCTGGTCGTCTTTAATAGTTGATTCTAAGATCTGTATTTGATCATGTATATATTTTTGCTCTTTGTTCTTTGTTATAGAGCCAAAAAGATTGGAGAAGTGGTTGACCCATACATCTCCATTTTGGATAGATAATTCTTTGTGTTGTTGTTTGTTTAGTGTTTTCCTGTCTTTCCTGTCTGGTTAGAGTCTATGGATTATTCAATTACATTGAGCTGATTTCTGACATGCTGTTCCTTCTTTTTCCGTAGTATATTTCTGTATTGTTTTAGTGATTCACCATAGTGAAGGCGTAGGCTCAGGTTTTCTGAGTCTCTATGTTTTTGGTTGGACAGGTTTCTCAAGTTCTTTCTTAGATTTTTGCATTCTTCATCAAACCTTTTGTCATTGTTGTTAATTGTCTTCGGTTTTCTATTTGAGATTTTTAGATTTGATAGGGAAGCTGAGAGGTCAAATATTCTGTCTCTCTTTCTCTGTCTCTCTGTCTCTCTCCCCCTCTCTATCTCTCTCTCTTTCTCTCTCTCTCTCTCTCTCTCCCTTTCTCTTTCTCTCTCTCTCTCTCTCTCTCTCTCTCTCTCTCTCTCTCTCTCTCTCTCTCTCTCTCTCTCTCTCTCTCTCTCTCTCTCTCTCTGTCTCCGTCTCTGTCTCTCTCTTTCTCTGTCTCTCTCTTTTTCTCTGTCTCTCTCTCTTTCTCCCTCTCTCTTTCTCTGTCAATTCAATTCAATTCAATTCAAGGGGCTTTATTGACATGGGAAACATATGTTAACATTGCCAAAGCAAGTGAGGTAGATAATATACAAAAGTGAAATAAACAATAAAAATTAACAGTAAACATTACACATACAGACGTTTCAAAACAATAACGACATTACAAATGTCATATTATATATATACAGTGTTGTAACAATGTACAAATGGTTAAAGTACTGTCTCTCTCTCTCTCTCTCTCTCTCTCTCTCTCTCTCTCTCTCTCTCTGTCTCTCTCTCTCTCTGTCTCTCTCTCTCTTTCTCTCTCTCTCTCCTTTCCTCCCTGTCCTTTCCTCTCTCCATCTCTTTATCCTCATCCGCCTGACTGTGCCCCAACACTCCAAAGCTGTCCTCATTAAGGCTCGTTCATGAAGCAGGGGAGATAATAATAATATTATAATAATTGGTTTGAAAACAGGAGACAATAGAATACAAGGATTATCTCTCATCCTCCACACGGATCAGACGCTCTGCCGAATATCACTGTTCTCTCTATGTCTACCCTCTCTCTCTCTGTCTCTCTCTCTCTCTGTCTCTCTCTCTCTCTCTCTGTCTCTCTCTCTCTCTCTCTGTCTCTGTCTCTCTGTCTCTCTCTCTCTCTCTCTCTCTCTCTCTCTCTCTCTCTCTCTCTCTCTCTCTCTCTCTCTCTCTCTCTCTCTCTCTCTCTCTCTCTCTCTCTCTCTCTCTCTCTCTATGTCTCTCTCTGTCTCTGAGATGTCTCCCCTCAGGGATGAAATCCAAAGCCAATGAGAGATGAGTAGAGGACAAAGGGGGAGGGAGGGAGGGAGGAGACGTGAGGGAATCTACCTCAGGAATCCTAAGAGGAAACGGAGTGACCAACAACCTAGTCTCTGACCTGTTTGATTTCTCATTCCCCTCTGGCCTGTTTGATTTCTCATACCTCTCTGACCTGTTTGATTTCTCATTCCCCTCTGGCCTGTTTGATTTCTCATTCCTCTCTGACCTGTTTGATTTCTCATTCCCCTCTGGCCTGTTTGATTTCTCATTCCCTTCTGGCCTGTTTGATTTCTCATTCCCCTCTGGCCTGTTTGATTTCTCATTCCTCTCTGACCTGTTTGATTTCTCATTCCCCTCTGGCCTGTTTGATTTCTCATTCCTCTCTGACCTGTTTGATTTCTCATTCCTCTCTGACCTGTTTGATTTCTCATTCCCCTCTGGCCTGTTTGATTTCTCATTCCTCTCTGACCTGTTTGATTTCTCATTCCCCTCTGGCCTGTTTGATTTCTCATTCCTCTCTGACCTGTTTGATTTAGTTTAAAGGTCCAATGTTTTTATCTCAATATCTAATAATTTCAGGGTAACAATTAAGCACCTTCCTGGGACTGTTTTCCATTAATAAAGCTTAGCAAAGAGCAAAGATAATTTCTCAGTGTTATAAGGACTCTCTGCGAGTGGGGAGGGGGAAACTAAAAACTAGCTGACATTTAACCTTTATTTAACTAGGCAAGTCAGTTAAGAACAATGGCCTAACCCTCCCCTAACCCAGACGACGCTGGGCAAATTGTGCGCCGCCCTATGGGACTCCCAAATGTGATACAGCCCGGTTTCTAACCAGGGTCTGTAGTGATGCCTCTAACACTGAGATGCAGTGCCTTAGACCGCTGCACCAGACCCCTGCCTCAGACCTCTGCCTCAGACCCCTGAGACCCCTTCTCAGACCCCTGTCTCAGACCCCTGTCTCAGACCCCTGCCTCAGACCGCTGCCTCAGACCCCTGCCTCAGACCCCTGCCTCAGACCACCGTCTCAGACCACCGTCTCAGACTGCTGCCTCAGACCACTGCCTCAGAACGCTGCCCCAGACTCCTGCCGCAGACCTCTGCCTCAGACCGCTGCCTCAGACCCCTGTCTCAGACCCCTGCACCAGACCCCTGCCCCAGACCCCTGAGACCCCTGTCTCAGACCGCTGCCTCAGACCCCTTCTCAGACCGCTGCCTCAGACCACCGTCTCAGACTGCTGCCTCAGACCGCTGCCTCAGACCCCTGCCTCAGACCCTGCCTCAGACCCCTGCCTCAGACCCCTGCCTCAGACCCTCGTCTCAGACTGCTGCCTCAGACCGCTGCCTCAGACCCCTGCCTCAGACCCCTGCCTCAGACCCCTGCCTCAGACCCCTGCCTCAGACCGCTGCCTCAGACCGCTGCCTCAGACTGCTGCCTCAGACCCCTGCCTCAGACCCCTGCCTCAGACCGCTGCCTCAGACCGCTGCCTCAGACTGCTGCCTCAGACCCCTGCCTCAGACCCCTGCCTCAGACCCCTGCCTCAGACCCTTGTCTCAGACTGCTGCCTCAGACCCCTGCCTCAGACCCCTGCCTCAGACCCCTGCCTCAGACCCTTGTCTCAGACTGCTGCCTCAGACCCCTGCCTCAGACCCCTGCCTCAGACCCCTGCCTCAGACCCTTGTCTCAGACCGCTGCCTCAGACCCCTGCCTCAGACCCTTGTCTCAGACTGCTGTACCACTCGTTATTGGAACTCTCTTATTAGTCTGTTGCTTAGAGACGATCTCATGTTAAATACTGTTGAAGTTAAAATGGCTCCAGGTTCATCTGCCTCACCTAAAGTCCATTGTGGTGGGAAGCTGCTATAGACAGTCAGTATCTGGATAATATTAAATAATGTTGAAGTTAATATGGCTACAGGTTCATCTGCCTCTCCTAAAGCCCATTCTGGTTGGACGATGCTATAGACAGTCAGTATCTGGATAATATTAAATAATGTTGAAGTTAATATGGCTACAGGTTCATCTGCCTCTCCTAAATCCCATTCTGGTTGGACGATGCTATAGACAGTCAGTATCTGGATAATATTAAATAATGTTGAAGTTAATATGGCTACAGGTTCATCTGCGTCTCCTAAAGCCCATTCTGGTTGGACGATGCTATAGACAGTCAGTATCTGGATAATACAGAGTGTGTGGAAATGGTTGATAATGTATGTGATCAACAGAGAAGTATACTTCCTGGGTGATTTAAATATTGACTGGCTCTCATCAAGCTGCCCTTTCAAACTGTAACCAGTGCCTGCAACCTGTCAACCAACCTGCATTTACAAATCAAATCAAATCTGATTGTTTTCACCTTGCAGTGAAATGCTTACATACGAGCCCCTAAACAAACAATGCAGTTTAAAAATTCAGTTTAAAAAATATATGGATAAGAATAAGAGATAAAAGTAAAAAGTAATTTAAGAGGAGAAGAAAAAAATAACAATATATATAGAGTGGGGTGGAGGCTATATACAGGGTATTACGGTACAGAGTCAATGTGGAGGCTATATACAGGGTATTACGGTACAGAGTCAATGTGGAGGTTATATACAGGGTATTACGGTACAGAGTCAATGTGGAGGTTATATACAGGGTATTACGGTACAGAGTCAATGTGGAGGCTATATACAGGGTATTATGGTACAGAGTCAATGTGGAGGTTATATACAGGGTATTACGGTACAGAGTCAATGTGGAGGCTATATACAGGGTATTACGGTACAGAGTCAATGTGGAGGCTATATACAGGGTATTATGGTACAGAGTCAATGTGGAGGCTATATACAGGGTACTACTGTACAGAGTCAATGTGGAGGCTATATACAGGGTATTACGGTACAGAGTCAAAATGGAGGCTATATACAGGGTATTACGGTACAGAGTCAATGTGGAGGTTATATACAGGGTATTACGGTACAGAGTCAATGTGGAGGCTATATACAGGGTGTTACGGTACAGAGACAATGTGGAGGCTATATACAGGGTGTTACGGTACAGAGTCAATGTGGAGGCTATATACAGGGTATTACGGTACAGAGTCAATGTGGAGGTTATATACAGGGTATTACGGTGCAGAGTCAATGTGGAGGCTATATACAGGGTATTACGGTACAGAGTCAATGTGGAGGTTATATACAGGGTATTACGGTACAGAGTCAATGTGGAGGCTATATACAGGGTGTTACGGTACAGAGTCAATGTGGAGGCTATATACAGGGTACTACGGTACAGAGTCAATGTGGAGGCTATATACCGGGTATTACGGTACAGAGTCAATGTGGAGGTTATATACAGGGTATTACGGTACAGAGTCAATGTGGAGGCTATATACAGGGTATTACGGTACAGAGTCAATGTGGAGGCTATATACAGGGTATTACGGTACAGAGTCAATGTGGAGACTATATACAGGGTATTACAGTACAGAGTCAATATGGAGGCTATATACAGGGTATTATGGTACAGAGTCAATGTGGAGGTTATATACAGGGTATTACGGTACAGAGTCAATGTGGAGGCTATATACAGGGTGTTACGGTACAGAGTCAATGTGGAGGCTATATACAGGGTATTACGGTACAGAGTCAATGTGGAGGCTATACACAGGGTATTATGGTACAGAGTCAATATGGAGGCTATATACAGGGTATTACTGTACAGAGTCAATGTGGAGGTTATATACAGGGTATTACGGTACAGAGTCAATGTGGAGGCTATATACAGGGTGTTACGGTACAGAGTCAATGTGGAGGCTATATACAGGGTATTACGGTACAGAGTCAATGTGGAGGCTATACACAGGGTATTATGGTACAGAGTCAATATGGAGGCTATATACAGGGTATTACGGTACAGAGTCAATGTGGAGGCTATATACAGGGTGTTACGGTACAGAGTCAATGTGGAGGCTATATACAGGGTATTACGGTACAGAGTCAATGTGGAGGCTATATACAGGGTATTACGGTACAGAGTGAGGGACCCATGTGTTGAGGATCAGCGTGGTGGATGTGTTGTTACCTACCACCTGGGGGCAGCCCGTCAGGTAGTCCAGGATCCAGTTGCAGAGGAATGTGTTTAGTCCCAGGGTCCTTAGCTTATTGATGAGCTTTGAGGGCATTATGGTGATGAACACTGAGCTGTAGTCAATGAACAGCATTCTGACATAGGTGTTCCTTTTGTCCAGGTGGGAAAGGGCAGTGTGGAGTGCAATAGAGATTGCATCATCTGTGGATCTGTTGGGGTGGTATGCAAATTGGAGTGGGTCTAGTGTTTCTGGGATAATGGTGTTGATGTGAGCCATGACCTGCCTTTCAAAGCTCTTCATGGCTACAGACGTGAGTGCTACGGGTCGGTAGTCATTTAGGCAGGTTACCTTAGTGTTCTTGGGCACAAGGACTATGGAGGTCTGCTTGAAACATGTTGGTATTACAGACTCAGTCAGTGTTGACCATGAAAGTTTACAATCCAATTAATTTGCACATGATTTATTGCAGATGTAGTTAAGGGTTTATTGAATGTTTTGTCCCAAATACAATGCTTTAGTTTTTTAAATACTTAGGACAAATGTATTTCTTGCCACCCATTCTGAAATTAACTGCAGCTCTTTGATAAGTGTTGCAATCATTTCAGTCACTGTATAGTGTTGATTCTTCCGCATACGTAGACAAACTGGCTTTACTCAAAGCTTTAATAAAGATTTTAAAAAGTAAGGGGCCTCAACAGCTGCCCTGGGGAATTCCTGATTCTACCTGAATTATGTTGGAGAGGCTTCCATTAAAGAACACTCTCTGTGTTCTGTTAGACAGGTAACTCTTTATCCACCATATAGCAGGGGGTGTAAAGCCATAACTCATACATTTTTCCAGCAGCAGACTATGATCAATAATGTCAAAAGACACACTGAAGTCTAACAAAACAGCCCACATAATATTTTTATCATAAATTTCTCTCAGCCAATCACCAGTCATTTGTTTAAGTGCTGTGCTTGTTGAATGTCCTTCCCTATAACCATGCTGAATGTCTGTTGTCAATTTGTTTACTTTAAAATAGCATTGTATCTAGTCAAACACAATTCTTTTCCAGACTTTACTTAGGGTTGGTAACAGGCTGATTGGTCGGCTATTTGAGCCAGTAAAGGGGGCTTTACTATTCTTAGGTAGCGGATGACAATAGCTTCCCTCCAGGCCTGAGGGCCACACACTTTCTACTAGGCTTTAATGGAAGATGTGGTAAGTGTATATAAAGCACAAGGAAATCACGTTTTTGACTGCGCTGATCCTTTATTATCGATCAATTGTGTCTTGTAATGTCCAAAAGTCCATTCATTCACACTTGTCACTGTAACACGTGGTTACTATGTTGTGGAACTGAATGCTTACATGATGAATGACCCTGCCTGAGACCTGAGACCTGAATACTCATTGTGCCTGGTGTTTAGCTCAGTGGTCTAACACAGTCAGAACACCTTCCATGTGTCTCTATGTATCCCCTACATCCCTCCCTCTCTTTCTCTCTCCATCCCTTTCTCTCTGTCTCTCCATCCCTTCCTCTCTCTCATCACTTCCTCCATCTCTCTATCCCTTACTTCCTCTCTCTCTCCAGCCCTTCCTCTCTCTCTCCATCCCTTCCTTCCTCTCTCTCTCCATCCCTTCCTCCCTCTCTCCATCCCTTCCCCTTTCTCTCTCCATCGCGTTCTCTCGCTTTCCATCCCTCCCTCTCTCTCTCTCCATCCCGTCCTCCCTCTCTCCATCCCTTCCTCTCTCTCCATCCCTTCCCCTCTCTCTCTCCATCCCGTCCTCCCTCTCTCCATCCCTTCCTCTCTCTCTCTCCATCCCATCCTCCCTCTCTCCATCCCTTTCTTCCTCTCTCTCTCCATTCCGTCCTCTCTCTCTCTCCATCCCTTCCTCCCTCTCTCCATCCCTTCCTTCCTCTCTCTCTCCATCCCTTCCTTCCTCTCTCTCTCCATCCCTTCCTCTACCTCTCTCCATCCCTTCCTCTCTCTCTCTCCATCCCTCCATCATCTCACTCTCCAGCCCTTCCTCTCTCTCTCCATCCCTTCCTCTCTCTCTCCACCCCTTCCTCCCTCTCTCTCCATCCCTTCCTTCCTCTCTCTCCATCCCTTCCTCTCTCTCTCCATCCCTTCCTCTCTCTCTCCATCCCTTCCTCCCTCTCTCCATCCCTTCCTCTCTCTCTCTCCATCCCTTCCTCTCTCTCCCCATCCCTTCCTTCCTCTCTCTCTCCAGCCCATCCTCTCTCTCTCCAGCCCTTCCTTCCTCTCTCTCTCCATCCCTTCCTCCCTCTCTCCATCCCTTCCTCCATCTCTCCATCCGTTCCTCTCTCTCTCATCCCTTCCTCCCTCTCTCCATCCCCTCCTCTCTCTCTCCATCCCTTCCTCCATCTCTCCATCCCTTCCCCTCTCTCTCCATCCCTTCCTCCCTTTCTCCATCCCTTCCTCCCTCTCTCCATCCGTTCCTCTCTCTCATCACTTCCTCTCTCTCTCCATCCCTTCCTCCCTCTCTCCATCCCTTCCTTCCTCTCTCTCTCCATCCCTTCCTCCATCTCTCCATCCCTTCCGCTCTCTCTCCATCCCTTCCTCTCTCTCCATCCCTTCATCTCTCTCTCCATCCCATCCGCTCTCTCTCTCCATCCCTTCCTCTCTCTCTCCATCCCATCCTCTCTCTCCATCCCTTCCTCTCTCTCCATCCCATCCTCTCTCTCTCTCCATTCCTTCCTCTCTCTCTCCATCCCTTCCTCTCTCTCTCCATCCCATCCTCTCTCTCTCTCCATCCCTTCCTCTCTCTCTCCATCCTTCCTCTCTCTCTCCATCCCATCCTCTCTCTCTCTCCAGCCCGTCCTCTCTCTCTCCATCCCTTCCTCCCTCTCTCCATCCCTTCCTTCCTTCCTCTCTCTCTCCATCCCTTCCTCCATCTCTCCAGCCCATCCTCTCTCTCTCCAGCCCTTCCTTCCTCTCTCTCTCCATCCCTTCCTCCCTCTCTCCATCCCTTCCTCCATCTCTCCATCCGTTCCTCTCTCTCTCATCACTTCCTCCCTCTCTCCATCCCTTCCTCCCTCTCTCCATCCCCTCCTCTCTCTCTCCATCCCTTCCTCCATCTCTCCATCCCTTCCCCTCTCTCTCCATCCCTTCCTCCCTTTCTCCATCCCTTCCTCCCTCTCTCCATCCGTTCCTCTCTCTCATCACTTCCTCTCTCTCTCCATCCCTTCCTCCCTCTCTCCATCCCTTCCTTCCTCTCTCTCTCCATCCCTTCCTCCATCTCTCCATCCCTTCCGCTCTCTCTCCATCCCTTCCTCTCTCTCTCCATCCCTTCATCTCTCTCTCCATCCCATCCGCTCTCTCTCTCCATCCCTTCCTCTCTCTCTCCATCCCATCCTCTCTCTCCATCCCTTCCTCTCTCTCCATCCCATCCTCTCTCTCTCTCCATTCCTTCCTCTCTCTCTCCATCCCTTCCTCTCTCTCTCCATCCCATCCTCTCTCTCTCTCCATCCCTTCCTCTCTCTCTCCATCCTTCCTCTCTCTCTCCATCCCATCCTCTCTCTCTCTCCAGCCCGTCCTCTCTCTCTCCATCCCTTCCTCCCTCTCTCCATCCCTTCCTTCCTCTCTCTCTCCATCCCTTCCTCCATCTCTCCATCCCTTCCTCTCTCTCTCCATCCCTTCCTCCCTTTCTCCATCCCTTACTCCCTCTCTCCATCCGTTCCTCTCTCTCTCATCACTTCCTCTCTCTCTCCATCCCTTCCTCTCTCTCTCCATCCCTTCCTCCATCTCTCCATCCCTTCCTCTCTCTCTCATCCCTTCCTCCCTTTCTCCATCCCTTCCTCCCTCTCTCTATCCGTTCCTCTCTCTCCCATCACTTCCTCTCTCTCTCCATCCCTTCCTCCCTCTCTCCATCCCTTTCTTCCTCTCTCTCCATCCCTTCCTCCATCTCTCCATCCCTTCCGCTCTCTCTCCATCCCTTCCTCTCTCTCTCCATCCCTTCCTCTCTCTCTCCATCCCTTCCTCCATCTCTCCATCCCTTCCTCCCTCTCTCCATCCCTTCCCCCCTCTCTCCATCCCTTCCTCCCTCTCTCCATCCCTTCCTCCATCTCTCCATCCCTTCCTCCCTCTCTCCATCCCTTCCTCCCTCTCTCCATCCCTTCTTCCCTCTCTCCATCCCGTCCTCTCTCTCTCTCCAGCCCTTACTCTCTCTCTCCATTCCTGGTCTCTCTGGTTCCAGTCCTAACTCATTTATGCCTCTGTTGTTCCATCGCTCACAGCCTGGATAATATTTTGTAATTCAGTCACATGGCCTTTGTATTAGTCTGGGGATCGGCCTTGTACGCACAACATGAAATAATTAATGTGACTGTGTGTGTGTATGTGACTGTGTGTGTCAACCTTAGAGCCTTCCTCCCTTATCAGTGCAGACTTATACAGTATTAGTACTGCCCCTTGTGGTGGTTTATCTACACTTAGGGTGTGTTTGTGTGTAGCTACAGATAGTTTTTATCGGGGAATACTCTCTTCTCTCTCTCTCTCTTCCTCCGTCTCCTGTCTCTGTCTCTGTCTCTGTATCTCTGCCTCTCTCTCTCTCTCTCTCTCTCTCTCTCTCTATCTATCTCTCTCTCTCTCTATTCAATATATTCAATTCAAA
This sequence comes from Oncorhynchus gorbuscha, assembly GCF_021184085.1. Taxonomy (NCBI): domain Eukaryota; kingdom Metazoa; phylum Chordata; class Actinopteri; order Salmoniformes; family Salmonidae; genus Oncorhynchus; species Oncorhynchus gorbuscha. The sequence goes on from NW_025746295.1 coordinate 62,834, forward strand.
GGGGCTTTATTGGCATGGGAAACATGTGTTAACATTGCCAAAGCAAATGAGGCAGATAACATACAAAAGTGAAGTAAACAATAAAAACAGTAAAAATTACACAAACAGAAGCTTCAAAGCAATAAAGACAAGTGTCATATCATGTATATATAGAGTGTTGTAACAATGTACAAATGGTTAAAGTACACAAGGGAAAATAAATAAGCATAAATATGGGTTGTATTTATAATGGTGTTTGTTCTTCACTGGTTACCCTTTTCTTGTGGCAGCAGGTCACAAATCTTGCTGCTGTGATGCACACTGTGATATTTCACCCAGTAGATATGGGAGTTTATCAAATTTGTGTTTGTTTTCTAATTATTTGTGGATCTGTGTAATCTGAGGGAAATATGTCTCTCAAATATGGTCATGCAATGGACAGGAGGTTAGGAAGTGCAGCTCAGTTTCCACCTCGTTTTGTGGGCAGTGTGCACATAGCCTGTCTTCTCTTGAGAGCCATGGTCTGCCTACGGCGGCCTTTCTCAATAGCAAGGCTAAGCTCACTGTGTCATTACATAGTCAAAGCTTTCCTTAAATTTGGGTCAGCCACAGTGGTCAGGTATTCTGTGACTGTGTACTCTCTGTTTAGGACCAAATAGCATTCTAGTTTGCTCTGTTTTTTTGTTAATTAATTTAGTAATTATCTTTTTGTTTTCTCTAAACGTTTAATCAATCAACTCTGGTTGGATTTCCTTTTCCTGTTGGTTTCTTTAACAACGCAGATGTCTGGTGTCTCTTCTCTACAAGCCAGATGTCTGGTTTCTCTTCTCTACAAGCCAGATGTCTGGTTTCTCTTCTCTACAAGCCAGATGTCTGGTTTCTCTTCTCTACAAGCCAGATGTCTGGTTTCTCTTCTCTACAAGCCAGATGTCTGGTTTCTCTTCTCTACAAGCCAGATGTCTGGTGCCTCTTCTCTACAAGCCAGATGTCTGGTTTCTCTTCTCTACAAGCCAGATGTCTGGTTTCTCTTCTCTACAAGCCAGATGTCTGGTTTCTCTTCTCTACAAGCCAGATGTCTGGTTTCTCTTCTCTACAAGCCAGATGTCTGGTGCCTCTTCTCTACAAGCCAGATGTCTGGTTTCTCTTCTCTACAAGCCAGATGTCTGGGGTCTCTTCTCTACAAGCCAGATGTCTGGTGTCTCTTCTCTACAAGCCAGATGTCTGGTGCCTCTTCTCTACAAGCCAGATGTCTGGTTTCTCTTCTCTACAAGCCAGATGTCTGGTTTCTCTTCTCTACAAGCCAGATGTCTGGTTTCTCTTCTCTACAAGCCAGATGTCTGGTTTCTCTTCTCTACAAGCCAGATGTCTGGTTTCTCTTCTCTACAAGCCAGATGTCTGGTTTCTCTTCTCTGCAAGCCAGTCTGCACCATCAATGCTGAAATTAGTCCGGTTCAGTGAAAGCAGATGGAGAGCTGATGGAGAACAGTGTGTCTGTATGAATAATGGAGGAATCCCATTTGTCCCTGCTTGTTAAAGTAGATCACCAACTGTGGGCCTAGCCACAGATCATGTGACCCCCTGGGCTGCCCCCACGGCCTCCTGGGTAACAGCAGAACCAGACCTCCACTGTTAATGTGGGCCAGTGTGCTCTCCTGGGGGCATGTGTGTGTATCTGTGTGTGTGTGTGTTCTGGGGTTGTTCTAGGAATCAATCTGTACTGGCAGAGCAGGATGGATGGTGTGTGTGTGTCAGAAAGGAATGAAGAAGGGGGTGTAAGGGGGGTGAGGGGGCGGTGTGAAGGGGGAGGTGTGAAGAGGGGGTAAAGGAGGAGGTGTGAGGGACGGGAAGCTGGGGGGCAAAAGGTGAAAGGCGGGGGCATGTGTTTTAAGGGGGGGTATAAAAACTTGATTTCGCTTTCTCATTATTGGGTATTGTGTGTAGATGAAAGAAGAAAAAAAATAGTCTAGTTTAGAATAAGGCTGTAACGTAACAAAATGTGGAAAAAGGGAAGGGGTCTGAATACTTTCTGAATGCAACGTATGCACCCTTTATTTATCCTACGGTTCTGACTTGTTGTCCAAAAGGTGTAGACCTTACAGTGCAGTGCTGTAAGAACGGCCCATGTTCTGAATTCTGTCTCCATCGCAAAAGTTCTGAACAAGTAGTTATACTGACTACGTCCTTCCGAGCTCGCTCATTAATGTCTTAATCAAAATGACAGATCGCCTCTTATCGTCCCCTTTTAACCGTTTATTTAACTAGGCAAGTCAGTTAAGAACTAAGAACGGGGCGGCAGGGTGGTTAGAGCGTTGGACTAGTAACCGGAAGGTTGCAAGTTCAAATCCCCGCCCGACCTGACAAGGTACAAATCTGTCGTTCTGCCCATGAACAGGCAGTTAACCCACTGTTCCTAGGCCGTCATCGAAAATAAGAATGTGTTCTTAACTGACTTGCCTAGTAAAATAAAAATAAATAAAAAATTGTTAATTACAATGACAGCCTACCGGGGAACAGTGGGTTAACTGCATTGTTCAGAATTTCAAATTTTTACCAGCTTGGGGATTCGATCCAGCAATCTTTCGGTTATATGCCTAATGCTCTAACCACTAGGCTACCTGCCTCCACATATGCCATAGTTTGTACATATCAATTGTCAGTATAAACAGACTGTTTCTCTGCCAGACAAGGCTCTGCTGATAGCCAGGTGAAACAGTGGGAAGGATTCACACTGCTGAAAAGAAAGCTCTGCTGTTGGGACAGCTTTATGTAGGCCCTAACAGTTTGTGGGCACCGTTTGTCACCGTTGAAATGCACATGTATTGTTTAGTGTTGTGTAGAAACTTTGCATCAGCTTTGTTGAATTCTTTTGCCCCATCAAGATTTACATGCTAAAATGGTCACTTCTCCATATTTGTTACTTTTGTTTATTTAATTTTATTTTGTACTTTTCCATTTTTTACTTAACACGTATTTTTCTTAAAACTGCATTGGTGGTTAAGGGCTTGTAACTTTCATTTCACTGTAAGGTTGTTGTATTCTGCACATGACAAAACACGTGATTTGATTTGCTCAGACAAACACTGACGAAAGAGGGAGATGAGCTCCATGGACTTTCAATTTCCTGTTCCTGTTCCTTGTCCTTGTTCCTGTCCCTGTCTTTGTCCTTGTTCCTGTCCCGGTCCCTGTCTCGGTCCCACCCCTGTCCCTGTCCCGGACACTGTCCCGGTCCCTGTCCCTGTCCTTGTTCCTGTCCCTGTCCCTGTCCTTGTTCTTGTCCTTGTTCCTGTCCCTGTCCCGGTCCCTGCACCCATTATCCTTGTTCCTGTCCCTGTCCCGGTCCCTACCCTGTCCCTGTTCCTGTCCCGGTCCCTCCCCTGTCTCGGTTCCTGTCCCGGTCCCGGTCCCTCCCCTGTCCCTGTCCTTGTCCCGGTCCCGGTCCCTCCCCTGTCCCTGTCCTTGATCCTGTCCTTGTCCCGGTCCCTGTCCCGGTCCCTGTCCTTGTTCCTGTCCCTGTCCTTGGTCCTGTCCCTCTCCCGGTCCCTCCACTGTCCCTGTCTTTGTTCCTGTCCCGGTCCCTGTCCCTGTCCTTGTTCCTGTCCCTGTCCTCGTCCTTGTCCCGGTCCCTGTCCCGGTCCCTCCCCTGTCCCTGTCCCTGTCCTTGTTCCTGTCCCCGTCCCTGTTCCCGTACACATCCCATCCATTTCTCTTCTGAGAAAGGGCCATGAAATGAAGTTTCCGATCACATCATATCTGTCTGTCCCATAACCCTAACCCAGCACTACAATACATCTGTCCCATAACCCTAACCCAGCACTAGAGCTACCTCCAAGTCCCTACCTCACAGCCTAAATCCCAAATAGCCCCCTATCACCTTTATAGTGCACTACTAGCTACTAAAGTAGTGCACTATATAGAGAATAGGGTGCCATTTGGGATTCAGATCCAGTCTGTCTCTGGAGGAATTCAAGCAACACCCAGTGATCACACAACAGGACAGTGTCTGAGTGGTGAGACTCAATAAGTGTTTATGGTCTATATGGTAGAGGTATGATAGAGGCTAGTGAAGTAGTGTTTTATGGTCTATATGGTAGAGGTATGATAGAGGCTAATGGAGTAGTGTTTTATGGTCTATATGGTAGAGGTATGATAGAGGCTAGTGAAGTAGGGTTTTATGGTCTATGTGGTAGAGGTGTGACAGAGGCTAATGGAGTAGTGTTTTATGGTCTATGTGGTAGAGGTGTGATAGAGGCTAATGGAGTAGTGTTTTATGGTCTATATGGTAGAGGTGTGATAGAGGCTAATGGAGTAGTGTTTTATGGTCTATATGGTAGAGGTTTGATAGAGGCTAATGGAGTAGTGTTGTATGGTCTATATGGTAGAGGTGTGATAGAGGCTAATGGAGTAGTGTCTTATGGTCTATATGGTAGAGGTATGATAGAGGCTAGTGAAGTAGGGTTTTATGGTCTATGTGGTAGAGGTATGATAGAGGCTAATGGAGTAGTGTTTTATGGTCTATATGGTAGAGGTGTGATAGAGGCTAATGGAGTAGTGTTTTATGGTCTATATGGTAGAGGTGTGATAGAGGCTAATGGAGTAGTGTTTTATGGTCTATATGGTAGAGGTGTGATAGAGGCTAATGGAGTAGTGTTGTATGGTCTATATGGTAGAGGTGTGATAGAGACTAATGG
>NW_025746295.1:77500-133093 GCF_021184085.1 Oncorhynchus gorbuscha
CCCTCAGGCCCCAACTCCATCACTACCACATATCTACAACACACTGTGTGCCCTCAGGCCCCAACTCCATCACTACCACATATCTACAGTACTAAATCCATGTGTTTGTATGTTAACGTGTGTGTGTGTGTGTGTGTATAGTGTGTATGTTAACGCGTGTGTGTGTATAGTGTGTATGTTATCGTGTGTGTGTATAGTGTGTATATTATCGTGTGTGTGTGTATAGTGTGTATGTTATCATGTGTGTGTATAGTGTGTGTTATTGTGTGTGTGTGTATAGTGTGTATGTTATCGTGTGTGTGTGTATAGTGTGTATGTTATCATGTGTGTGTATAGTGTGTGTTATTGTGTGTGTGTGTATAGTGTGTATGTATGTGTAACGGATGTGAAACGGCTAGCTTAGTTAGCGGTGCGCGCTAAATAGCGTTTCAATCGGTTACGTCACTTGCTCTGAGACCTTGAAGTAGTAGTTCCCCTTGCTCTACAAGGGCCACGGCTTTTGTGGAGCGATGGGTAACTATGCTTCGTGGGTGACTGTTGTTGATGTGTGCAGAAGGTCCCTGGTTTGGGCGAGGGGACGGTTTAAAATTATACTGTTACATATGTTATCGTGTGTGTGTGTGTATGTTATCGTGTGTGTGTGTGTGTGTGTGTGTGTGTGTGTGTGTGTGTGTGTGTGTGTGTGTGTGTGTGTGTGTGTGTGTGTGTGTGTGTGTGTGTGTGTGTGTGTGTGTGTGTGTGTGTGTGTGTGTGTGTGTGTGTGTGTGTGTGTGTTTGCATGTCTATGTGTCCCTCTCTCTCCTCCCTCCCTTCCCTTAGTTCCCTCTCTCTCCTCCCTCCCTTCCCTTAGTTCCCTCTCTCTTCTCCCTTAGTTCCCTCTTTCTCCTCCCTCCCTTCCCTTAGTTCCCTCTCTCTCCTCCCTCCCTTCCCTTAGTTCCCTCTCTCTCCCCTCCTCCCTTCCCTTAGTTCCCTCTCTCTCCTCCCTCCCTTCCCTTAGTTCCCTCTCTCTCTCTCCCCTCCTCCCTTCCCTTAGTTCCCTCTCTCTCCTCCCTCCCTTCCCTTAGTTCCCTCTCTCTCCTCCATTCCCTTCCCTTAGTTCCCTCTCTCTCCTCCCTCCCTTCCCATAGTTCCCTCTCTCTCCTCCCTCCCGTCCCTTCGTTCCCTCTCTCTCCTCCCTCCCTTCCCTTAGTTCCCTCTCTCTCTCTCTCCTCCATTCCCTTCCCTTAGTTATCTCTCTCTCCTCCATTCCCTTCCCTTAGTTCCCTCTCTCTCCTCCGTCCCTTCCCTTAGTTCCCTCTCTCTCTCTCCTCCCTCCCGTCCCTTCGTTCCCTCTCTCTCCTCCCTCCCTTCCCTTAGTCCCATCTCTCTCCTCCCTCCCTTCCCTTAGTTCCCTCTCTCCCCTCCCCCATTCCCTTAGTTCCCTCTCTCTCCTCCCTCCCTTACCTTAGTTCCCTCTCTCTCTCTCCTCCATTCCCTTCCCTTAGTTATCTCTCTCTCCTCCCTTCCCTTAGTTCCCTCTCTCTCCTCCCTCCCATCCCTTAGTTCCCTCTCTCTCCTCCCTCCCGTCCCTTAGTTCCCTCTCTCTCCTCCCTCCCATCCCTTAGTTCCCTCTCTCTCCTCCCTCCCATCCCTTAGTTCCCTCTCTCTCCTCCCTCCCTTCCCTTAGTTCCCTCTCTCTCCTCCCTCCCTTCCCTTAGTTCCCTCTCTCTCTCTCCTCCATTCCCTTCCCTTAGTTATCTCTCTCTCCTCCCTTCCCTTAGTTACCTCTCTCTCCTCCCTCCCGTCCCTTAGTTCCCTCTCTCTCCTCCATTCCCTTCCCTTACTTCCCTCTCTCTCCTCCATTCCCTTCCCTTACTTCCCTCTCTCTTCACATCATCAGTTGCCTAGTGGCACCGTATTTTCTAAGGGACACTTTTTGACTGGACACTGGGGCTAGGATGTGCTGTTGGTTCCATAGCCGAGGGGCAGTGTAGGTCCCTGAAGACCCATAGAAGAGCTCCTCGGCACCTGAGTCCCACTTTATAATATCACACTATACATGCTATTACCAAGCCATTTCAACAACTAACTATGACTGGCACTTTCTTTCGGGGTCACATATCTGTCTTTCTCAAGTACTCTTTGACAGATTACTTTTTCAAAGTTAATCTACAATTTTGCTACCTTGCAGTTAGTCTGGGTCTATGAAACGAACTCGAAGAGAGTTCAACCCAAGGATTTGGAGTATTTAGTGTAAATATTGTGAGAGAAAGATTAAGTGAATATTTTTGATGGTGCTGTCAGGGACAAGAAGAAAGCCGAAGAAAAATGAGAGATTGGTGCTTTTATGACCCCATATGACCCTTCTCCCTGTGCCCACCTCTCTATAAAGCCCTGTGTCCAAGAGAGAGAGAAGGAGGGAGGGAGAGGGAGGCCAAGGGATATAGAGATTAGACTGAGTTTCGCTCTGTAAGTTTCTCTCTCTATAAGACTCAATTTGTCCTTCTGCCTTTTTCTCACAATTATCATAACGTGTGTGCTGTGCAGTGCGTCATCTTCCTGTACCTGTCTGTGTGTAAATGCCTGTGTGAGTGAGTAAGTGTGTGTGCATCTGTGCGCGTGCGTACACATATTTGCACAAGCCAGACTAACTACAGAGCAAAAGTATTCACCCCCCCTTGGCGTTTTTTCCTATTTTGTTCCATTACAACCTGTAATTTAAATATATTTCATATAATCATATACATAGACATGCACAAAATGTTGGTGAAGTGAAATGGAAAAAATAACCTGTTTCAAAAAATAAAAAAAAATAAAAACCGTAAAATTGGTGTGTGCATATATATTCAACCCGTTTGCTGTAAAGCCCCTAAATAAGATCTGGAGAACCAATTACCTTCAGAAGTCACATAATTAGTTCAATAAAGTCCACCTGTGTGCAATCTAAGTGTCACATGATCTGTCACATGATCTCAGTATATATACACCTGTTCTGAAAGGACTCAGAGTCGGCAACACCAATAAGCAAAGGGGCACCACCAAGGAGTTCTCCAATCAGGTCAGGGACAAAGTTGTGGAGAAGTACAGGTCAGGGTTGGGTTATAAAAAAATATCAGAAACTTTGAACATTCCACAGAGCACCTTTAAATTCATTATTAAAAAATTGAAATAATTTGATACTTAACAAACCTGCCAAGAAATCGCCGCCCACCAAAACTTACGGACCAGGCAAGGAGGGCATTAATCAGAGAGGCATTAAAGAGACCAAAGATAAACCTGAAGGAGCTGCAAAGCTCCACAGCGGAGATTGGAGTATCTGTCCATAGGACCACTTTAAGCCGTACACTCCACACAGCTGGGTTTTATGGAAGAGTGGACAGAAAAAAATAAGCAAACATGTTTGGTGTTCGCCACAAGGCATGTGGGAGACTCTCCAAACATATGGTAGAAGGTACTCTGGTCAGATGAGACTAAAATGTAGCTTTTTCGCCATCAAGGAAAACACTATGCAAAACCAACACCTTACATCACCCCGAGAACACCATCCCTACACTGAAGCATGGTGGTGGCAGCATCGGAAGGGACTGTTTGAGTAGATTTAGATGAAATTTAAAATCAATCAAAGGTGATGAGTCATATACTCTTCCCTGTCTAAATGTCAGCAGAAAAGTTTCAGTTAACTTTCCCCAAATTCCTTTCTTTCTTTCCAGAAACCCTTATTCCCTCCTAATTCTGGACATGTTTCAACTGGGTTTTCTGGGAAAACCAGAGAATTCTGGAAAAGTTCAACCAATTTTTTTTCTCTAAAAACTGAGTAAAAGTTTATTTTATATTATATATATTATATTATTTATATTTATATTTTATCTGATGTCTTGATGTTCAAGTCTTTAAACAAAATAACACTTTTAAGCTATTTAATCAAAGTGATGAATTTGTCACTAACCAGAATCTTCACTCTCTTTCCCCCTGTTTAGAAATGTGTGAGTTTGTTTGTACATTCATATGTATCTGTCTGTATGTGTCCAGGTCCCATCAGACGGGGTGGAGTGGGCTGGGCTTGGGGGCTACCCAGGAGGGGGTGGTCCTGACGGAGGGGGGGAGATCCCCTGCAGGCGCATGCGGAGCGGCAGCTACGTCAAGGCCATGGGAGACGACGATAGTCAGGACTCTGACGCCAGTCCTAAATCCTCTCCTAAAACCACCATCATCGCCCAGAGAGAGGCCTTCAGACGCTCTGTCAGCATGGACCACAGGTCATCTGCGAACAAGTAACGGGGAGGGGGGGGGGGTCATTCTATCATTTATTAAACCTGCAACGTCATTGGTGAGGATGATGATGATGAGGGTGATGATGAAGATGAGGAAGAGGAGTATGATGAGTGTTATTCTAATTTTACTCTGTGTGTGTGTTGTGTGTAGATACTCGTGTAAGCAGTGTGTAGATGCTACGCTACCATATGCTCACAACATAAGCACGCCGAAGAGTCACGCACGCTCTCGGAGCTACACGCGGTCTCTGACCAGCTCACAGGTAAGACCACACACCTTCAGAACACTGTCTGTATGTTTATTCATCTCTTCACATTTTAGCTTCCGTCCCTCTCCTCGCCCTACCTGGACTCGAACCAGGGACCCTCTGCACACATTGACAACAGCCACCCTCGAAGCATCATTACCCATCGCTCCACAAATGGCGCGACATTTAAGATTAGGGAAGACAATTTATGTATTTATTAGAGTGGCCTTATTTCTATTACAGCATATTGGATGACTGTCATTCATATTCACCCAGTTCAATGTATCAGTGACAGGTTTAGGTTACTGTCATTCATATTCCATTCACCCAGTTCAATGTATCAGTGACAGGTTTAGGTTACTGTCATTCATATTCACCAAGTTCAATGTAACAGTGACAGGTTTAGGTTACTGTCATTCATATTCACCCAGTTCAATGTAACAGTGACAGGTTTAGGTTACTGTCATTCATATTCCATTCACCCAGTTCAATGTAACAGTGACAGGTTAACAGTGACAGGTTTAGGTTACTGTCATTCATATTCACCCAGTTCAATGTAACAGTGACAGGTTTAGGTTACTGTCATTCATATTCACCCAGTTCAATGTAACAGTGACAGGTTTAGGTTACTGTCATTCACCCAGTTCAATGTAACAGTGACAGGTTTAGGTTACTGTCATTCACCCAGTTCAATGTAACAGTGATGGGTTTAGGTTACTGTCATTCATATTCACCCAGTTCAATGTAACAGTGACAGGTTTAGGTTACTGTCATTCACCCAGTTCAATGTAACAGTGACAGGTTTAGGTTACTGTCATTCACCCAGTTCAATGTAACAGTGATGGGTTTAGGTTACTGTCATTCATATTCACCCAGTTCAATGTAACAGTGACAGGTTTAGGTTACTGTCATTCATATTCACCCAGTTCAATGTATCAGTGACAGGTTTAGGTTACTGTCATTCACCCAGTTCAATGTAACAGTGACAGGTTTAGGTTACTGTCATTCACCCAGTTCAATGTAACAGTGATGGGTTTAGGTTACTGTCATTCATATTCACCCAGTTCAATGTAACAGTGACAGGTTTAGGTTACTGTCATTCATATTCACCCAGTTCAATGTATCAGTGACAGGTTTAGGATACTGTCATTCACCCAGTTCAATGTAACAGTGACAGGTTTAGGTTACTGTCATTCATATTCACCCAGTTCAATGTAACAGTGACAGGTTTAGGTTACTGTCATTCACCCAGTTCAATGTAACAGTGACAGGTTTAGGTTACTGTCATTCACCCAGTTCAATGTAACAGTGACAGGTTTAGGTTACTGTCATTCATATTCACCCAGTTCAATGTAACAGTGACAGGTTTAGGTTACTGTCATTCACTCTGTTCAATGTAACAGTGACAGGTTTAGGTTACTGTCATTCATATTCAATCAAGTTCAATATAATAATGACAGGTTTAGGTTACTGTCATTCATATTCACCCAGTTCAATGTAACAGTGATGGGTTTAGGTTACTGTCATTCACCCAGTTCAATGTAACAGTGACAGGTTTAGGTTACTGTCATTCATATTCACCCAGTTCAATGTAACAGTGATGGGTTTAGGTTACTGTCATTCACCCAGTTCAATGTAACAGTGACAGGTTTAGGTTACTGTCATTCATATTCACCCAGTTCAATGTAACAGTGATGGGTTTAGGTTACTGTCATTCACCCAGTTCAATGTAACAGTGACAGGTTTAGGTTACTGTCATTCATATTCACCCAGTTCAATGTAACAGTGACAGGTTTAGGTTACTGTCATTCACCCAGTTCAATGTAACAGTGATGGGTTTAGGTTACTGTCATTCATATTCACCCAGTTCAATGTAACAGTGACAGGTTTAGGTTACTGTCATTCACCCAGTTCAATGTAACAGTGACAGGTTTAGGTTACTGTCATTCACCCAGTTCAATGTAACAGTGATGGGTTTAGGTTACTGTCATTCATATTCACCCAGTTCAATGTAACAGTGACAGGTTTAGGTTACTGTCATTCACCCAGTTCAATGTAACAGTGATAGGTTTAGGTTACTGTCATTCACCCAGTTCAATGTAACAGTGACAGGTTTAGGTTACTGTCATTCATATTCACCCAGTTCAATGTAACAGTGACAGGTTTAGGTTACTGTCATTCATATTCACCCAGTTCAATGTATCAGTGACAGGTTTAGGTTACTGTCATTCACCCAGTTCAATGTAACAGTGACAGGTTTAGGTTACTGTCATTCACCCAGTTCAATGTAACAGTAATGGGTTTAGGTTACTGTCATTCATATTCACCCAGTTCAATGTAACAGTGACAGGTTTAGGTTACTGTCATTCATATTCACCCAGTTCAATGTATCAGTGACAGGTTTAGGATACTGTCATTCACCCAGTTCAATGTAACAGTGACAGGTTTAGGTTACTGTCATTCATATTCACCCAGTTCAATGTAACAGTGACAGGTTTAGGTTACTGTCATTCACCCAGTTCAATGTAACAGTGACAGGTTTAGGTTACTGTCATTCATATTCACCCAGTTCAATGTAACAGTGACAGGTTTAGGTTACTGTCATTCACTCTGTTCAATGTAACAGTGACAGGTTTAGGTTACTGTCATTCATATTCAATCAAGTTCAATATAATAATGACAGGTTTAGGTTACTGTCATTCATATTCACCCAGTTCAATGTAACAGTGATGGGTTTAGGTTACTGTCATTCACCCAGTTCAATGTAACAGTGACAGGTTTAGGTTACTGTCATTCATATTCACCCAGTTCAATGTAACAGTGACAGGTTTAGGTTACTGTCATTCACCCAGTTCAATGTAACAGTGACAGGTTTAGGTTACTGTCATTCATATTCACCCAGTTCAATGTAACAGTGACAGGTTTAGGTTACTGTCATTCACTCTGTTCAATGTAACAGTGACAGGTTTAGGTTACTGTCATTCATATTCAATCAAGTTCTTTATAATAATGACAGGTTTAGGTTACTGTCATTCACCCAGTTCAATGTAACAGTGATGGGTTTAGGTTACTGTCATTCACCCAGTTCAATGTAACAGTGACAGGTTTAGGTTACTGTCATTCATATTCACCCAGTTCAATGTAACAGTGACAGGTTTAGGTTACTGTCATTCATATTCACCCAGTTCAATGTAACAGTGACAGGTTTAGGTTACTGTCATTCATATTCCATTCACCCAGTTCAATGTAACAGTGACAGGTTAACAGTAACAGGTTTAGGTTACTGTCATTCATATTCACCCAGTTCAATGTAACAGTGACAGGTTTAGGTTACTGTCATTCATATTCACCCAGTTCAATGTAACAGTGACAGGTTTAGGTTACTGTCATTCACCCAGTTCAATGTAACAGTGACAGGTTTAGGTTACTGTCATTCACCCAGTTCAATGTAACAGTGATGGGTTTAGGTTACTGTCATTCATATTCACCCAGTTCAATGTAACAGTGACAGGTTTAGGTTACTGTCATTCACCCAGTTCAATGTAACAGTGACAGGTTTAGGTTACTGTCATTCACCCAGTTCAATGTAACAGTGACAGGTTTAGGTTACTGTCATTCATATTCACCCAGTTCAATGTAACAGTGACAGGTTTAAGTTACTGTCATTCATGTTCACCCAGTTCAATGTATCAGTGACAGGTTTAGGTTACTGTCATTCATATTCCATTCACCCAGTTCAATGTAACAGTGACAGGTTTAGGTTACTGTCATTCACCCAGTTCAATGTAACAGTGATGGGTTTAGGTTACTGTCATTCATATTCACCCAGTTCAATGTAACAGTGACAGGTTTAGGTTACTGTCATTCATATTCACCCAGTTCAATGTATCAGTGACAGGTTTAGGATACTGTCATTCACCCAGTTCAATGTAACAGTGACAGGTTTAGGTTACTGTCATTCATATTCACCCAGTTCAATGTAACAGTGACAGGTTTAGGTTACTGTCATTCACCCAGTTCAATGTAACAGTGACAGGTTTAGGTTACTGTCATTCACCCAGTTCAATGTAACAGTGACAGGTTTAGGTTACTGTCATTCATATTCACCCAGTTCAATGTATCAGTGACAGGTTTAGGTTACTGTCATTCATATTCCATTCACCCAGTTCAATGTATCAGTGACAGGTTTAGGTTACTGTCATTCATATTCACCAAGTTCAATGTAACAGTGACAGGTTTAGGTTACTGTCATTCATATTCACCCAGTTCAATGTAACAGTGACAGGTTTAGGTTACTGTCATTCATATTCCATTCACCCAGTTCAATGTAACAGTGACAGGTTAACAGTGACAGGTTTAGGTTACTGTCATTCATATTCACCCAGTTCAATGTAACAGTGACAGGTTTAGGTTACTGTCATTCATATTCACCCAGTTCAATGTAACAGTGACAGGTTTAGGTTACTGTCATTCACCCAGTTCAATGTAACAGTGACAGGTTTAGGTTACTGTCATTCACCCAGTTCAATGTAACAGTGATGGGTTTAGGTTACTGTCATTCATATTCACCCAGTTCAATGTAACAGTGACAGGTTTAGGTTACTGTCATTCACCCAGTTCAATGTAACAGTGACAGGTTTAGGTTACTGTCATTCACCCAGTTCAATGTAACAGTGATGGGTTTAGGTTACTGTCATTCATATTCACCCAGTTCAATGTAACAGTGACAGGTTTAGGTTACTGTCATTCATATTCACCCAGTTCAATGTATCAGTGACAGGTTTAGGTTACTGTCATTCACCCAGTTCAATGTAACAGTGACAGGTTTAGGTTACTGTCATTCACCCAGTTCAATGTAACAGTGATGGGTTTAGGTTACTGTCATTCATATTCACCCAGTTCAATGTAACAGTGACAGGTTTAGGTTACTGTCATTCATATTCACCCAGTTCAATGTATCAGTGACAGGTTTAGGATACTGTCATTCACCCAGTTCAATGTAACAGTGACAGGTTTAGGTTACTGTCATTCATATTCACCCAGTTCAATGTAACAGTGACAGGTTTAGGTTACTGTCATTCACCCAGTTCAATGTAACAGTGACAGGTTTAGGTTACTGTCATTCACCCAGTTCAATGTAACAGTGACAGGTTTAGGTTACTGTCATTCATATTCACCCAGTTCAATGTAACAGTGACAGGTTTAGGTTACTGTCATTCACTCTGTTCAATGTAACAGTGACAGGTTTAGGTTACTGTCATTCATATTCAATCAAGTTCAATATAATAATGACAGGTTTAGGTTACTGTCATTCATATTCACCCAGTTCAATGTAACAGTGATGGGTTTAGGTTACTGTCATTCACCCAGTTCAATGTAACAGTGACAGGTTTAGGTTACTGTCATTCATATTCACCCAGTTCAATGTAACAGTGATGGGTTTAGGTTACTGTCATTCACCCAGTTCAATGTAACAGTGACAGGTTTAGGTTACTGTCATTCATATTCACCCAGTTCAATGTAACAGTGATGGGTTTAGGTTACTGTCATTCACCCAGTTCAATGTAACAGTGACAGGTTTAGGTTACTGTCATTCATATTCACCCAGTTCAATGTAACAGTGACAGGTTTAGGTTACTGTCATTCACCCAGTTCAATGTAACAGTGATGGGTTTAGGTTACTGTCATTCATATTCACCCAGTTCAATGTAACAGTGACAGGTTTAGGTTACTGTCATTCACCCAGTTCAATGTAACAGTGACAGGTTTAGGTTACTGTCATTCACCCAGTTCAATGTAACAGTGATGGGTTTAGGTTACTGTCATTCATATTCACCCAGTTCAATGTAACAGTGACAGGTTTAGGTTACTGTCATTCACCCAGTTCAATGTAACAGTGATAGGTTTAGGTTACTGTCATTCATATTCACCCAGTTCAATGTAACAGTGACAGGTTTAGGTTACTGTCATTCATATTCACCCAGTTCAATGTATCAGTGACAGGTTTAGGTTACTGTCATTCACCCAGTTCAATGTAACAGTGACAGGTTTAGGTTACTGTCATTCACCCAGTTCAATGTAACAGTGATGGGTTTAGGTTACTGTCATTCATATTCACCCAGTTCAATGTAACAGTGACAGGTTTAGGTTACTGTCATTCATATTCACCCAGTTCAATGTATCAGTGACAGGTTTAGGATACTGTCATTCACCCAGTTCAATGTAACAGTGACAGGTTTAGGTTACTGTCATTCATATTCACCCAGTTCAATGTAACAGTGACAGGTTTAGGTTACTGTCATTCACCCAGTTCAATGTAACAGTGACAGGTTTAGGTTACTGTCATTCATATTCACCCAGTTCAATGTAACAGTGACAGGTTTAGGTTACTGTCATTCACTCTGTTCAATGTAACAGTGACAGGTTTAGGTTACTGTCATTCATATTCAATCAAGTTCAATATAATAATGACAGGTTTAGGTTACTGTCATTCATATTCACCCAGTTCAATGTAACAGTGATGGGTTTAGGTTACTGTCATTCACCCAGTTCAATGTAACAGTGACAGGTTTAGGTTACTGTCATTCATATTCACCCAGTTCAATGTAACAGTGACAGGTTTAGGTTACTGTCATTCACCCAGTTCAATGTAACAGTGACAGGTTTAGGTTACTGTCATTCATATTCACCCAGTTCAATGTAACAGTGACAGGTTTAGGTTACTGTCATTCACTCTGTTCAATGTAACAGTGACAGGTTTAGGTTACTGTCATTCATATTCAATCAAGTTCTTTATAATAATGACAGGTTTAGGTTACTGTCATTCACCCAGTTCAATGTAACAGTGATGGGTTTAGGTTACTGTCATTCACCCAGTTCAATGTAACAGTGACAGGTTTAGGTTACTGTCATTCATATTCACCCAGTTCAATGTAACAGTGACAGGTTTAGGTTACTGTCATTCATATTCACCCAGTTCAATGTAACAGTGACAGGTTTAGGTTACTGTCATTCATATTCCATTCACCCAGTTCAATGTAACAGTGACAGGTTAACAGTGACAGGTTTAGGTTACTGTCATTCATATTCACCCAGTTCAATGTAACAGTGACAGGTTTAGGTTACTGTCATTCATATTCACCCAGTTCAATGTAACAGTGACAGGTTTAGGTTACTGTCATTCACCCAGTTCAATGTAACAGTGACAGGTTTAGGTTACTGTCATTCACACAGTTCAATGTAACAGTGATGGGTTTAGGTTACTGTCATTCATATTCACCCAGTTCAATGTAACAGTGACAGGTTTAGGTTACTGTCATTCACCCAGTTCAATGTAACAGTGACAGGTTTAGGTTACTGTCATTCACCCAGTTCAATGTAACAGTGACAGGTTTAGGTTACTGTCATTCATATTCACCCAGTTCAATGTAACAGTGACAGGTTTAGGTTACTGTCATTCATATTCACCCAGTTCAATGTATCAGTGACAGGTTTAGGTTACTGTCATTCATATTCCATTCACCCAGTTCAATGTAACAGTGACAGGTTTAGGTTACTGTCATTCACCCAGTTCAATGTAACAGTGACAGGTTTAGGTTACTGTCATTCACCCAGTTCAATGTAACAGTGATGGGTTTAGGTTACTGTCATTCATATTCACCCAGTTCAATGTAACAGTGACAGGTTTAGGTTACTGTCATTCACCCAGTTCAATGTAACAGTGACAGGTTTAGGTTACTGTCATTCACCCAGTTCAATGTAACAGTGATGGGTTTAGGTTACTGTCATTCATATTCACCCAGTTCAATGTAACAGTGACAGGTTTAGGTTACTGTCATTCACCCAGTTCAATGTAACAGTGACAGGTTTAGGTTACTGTCATTCACCCAGTTCAATGTAACAGTGATGGGTTTAGGTTACTGTCATTCATATTCACCCAGTTCAATGTAACAGTGACAGGTTTAGGTTACTGTCATTCACCCAGTTCAATGTAACAGTGATAGGTTTAGGTTACTGTCATTCATATTCACCCAGTTCAATGTAACAGTGACAGGTTTAGGTTACTGTCATTCATATTCACCCAGTTCAATGTATCAGTGACAGGTTTAGGTTACTGTCATTCACCCAGTTCAATGTAACAGTGACAGGTTTAGGTTACTGTCATTCACCCAGTTCAATGTAACAGTGATGGGTTTAGGTTACTGTCATTCATATTCACCCAGTTCAATGTAACAGTGACAGGTTTAGGTTACTGTCATTCATATTCACCCAGTTCAATGTATCAGTGACAGGTTTAGGATACTGTCATTCACCCAGTTCAATGTAACAGTGACAGGTTTAGGTTACTGTCATTCATATTCACCCAGTTCAATGTAACAGTGACAGGTTTAGGTTACTGTCATTCACCCAGTTCAATGTAACAGTGACAGGTTTAGGTTACTGTCATTCATATTCACCCAGTTCAATGTAACAGTGACAGGTTTAGGTTACTGTCATTCACTCTGTTCAATGTAACAGTGACAGGTTTAGGTTACTGTCATTCATATTCAATCAAGTTCAATATAATAATGACAGGTTTAGGTTACTGTCATTCATATTCACCCAGTTCAATGTAACAGTGATGGGTTTAGGTTACTGTCATTCACCCAGTTCAATGTAACAGTGACAGGTTTAGGTTACTGTCATTCATATTCACCCAGTTCAATGTAACAGTGACAGGTTTAGGTTACTGTCATTCACCCAGTTCAATGTAACAGTGACAGGTTTAGGTTACTGTCATTCATATTCACCCAGTTCAATGTAACAGTGACAGGTTTAGGTTACTGTCATTCACTCTGTTCAATGTAACAGTGACAGGTTTAGGTTACTGTCATTCATATTCAATCAAGTTCTTTATAATAATGACAGGTTTAGGTTACTGTCATTCACCCAGTTCAATGTAACAGTGATGGGTTTAGGTTACTGTCATTCACCCAGTTCAATGTAACAGTGACAGGTTTAGGTTACTGTCATTCATATTCACCCAGTTCAATGTAACAGTGACAGGTTTAGGTTACTGTCATTCATATTCACCCAGTTCAATGTAACAGTGACAGGTTTAGGTTACTGTCATTCATATTCCATTCACCCAGTTCAATGTAACAGTGACAGGTTAACAGTGACAGGTTTAGGTTACTGTCATTCATATTCACCCAGTTCAATGTAACAGTGACAGGTTTAGGTTACTGTCATTCATATTCACCCAGTTCAATGTAACAGTGACAGGTTTAGGTTACTGTCATTCACCCAGTTCAATGTAACAGTGACAGGTTTAGGTTACTGTCATTCACACAGTTCAATGTAACAGTGATGGGTTTAGGTTACTGTCATTCATATTCACCCAGTTCAATGTAACAGTGACAGGTTTAGGTTACTGTCATTCACCCAGTTCAATGTAACAGTGACAGGTTTAGGTTACTGTCATTCACCCAGTTCAATGTAACAGTGACAGGTTTAGGTTACTGTCATTCATATTCACCCAGTTCAATGTAACAGTGACAGGTTTAGGTTACTGTCATTCATATTCACCCAGTTCAATGTATCAGTGACAGGTTTAGGTTACTGTCATTCATATTCCATTCACCCAGTTCAATGTAACAGTGACAGGTTTAGGTTACTGTCATTCACCCAGTTCAATGTAACAGTGACAGGTTTAGGTTACTGTCATTCACCCAGTTCAATGTAACAGTGATGGGTTTAGGTTACTGTCATTCATATTCACCCAGTTCAATGTAACAGTGACAGGTTTAGGTTACTGTCATTCACCCAGTTCAATGTAACAGTGACAGGTTTAGGTTACTGTCATTCACCCAGTTCAATGTAACAGTGATGGGTTTAGGTTACTGTCATTCATATTCACCCAGTTCAATGTAACAGTGACAGGTTTAGGTTACTGTCATTCATATTCACCCAGTTCAATGTATCAGTGACAGGTTTAGGGTTACTGTCATTCACCCAGTTCAATGTAACAGTGACAGTTTTAGGTTACTGTCATTCACCCAGTTCAATGTAACAGTGATGGGTTTAGGTTACTGTCATTCATATTCACCCAGTTCAATGTAACAGTGACAGGTTTAGGTTACTGTCATTCATATTCACCCAGTTCAATGTATCAGTGACAGGTTTAGGTTACTGTCATTCACCCAGTTCAATGTAACAGTGACAGGTTTAGGTTACTGTCATTCACCCAGTTCAATGTAACAGTGATGGGTTTAGGTTACTGTCATTCATATTCACCCAGTTCAATGTAACAGTGACAGGTTTAGGTTACTGTCATTCATATTCACCCAGTTCAATGTAACAGTGACAGGTTTAGGTTACTGTCATTCATATTCCATTCACCCAGTTCAATGTAACAGTGACAGGTTAACAGTGACAGGTTTAGGTTACTGTCATTCATATTCACCCAGTTCAATGTAACAGTGACAGGTTTAGGTTACTGTCATTCATATTCACCCAGTTCAATGTAACAGTGACAGGTTTAGGTTACTGTCATTCACCCAGTTCAATGTAACAGTGACAGGTTTAGGTTACTGTCATTCACCCAGTTCAATGTAACAGTGATGGGTTTAGGTTACTGTCATTCATATTCACCCAGTTCAATGTAACAGTGACAGGTTTAGGTTACTGTCATTCACCCAGTTCAATGTAACAGTGACAGGTTTAGGTTACTGTCATTCACCCAGTTCAATGTAACAGTGATGGGTTTAGGTTACTGTCATTCATATTCACCCAGTTCAATGTAACAGTGACAGGTTTAGGTTACTGTCATTCATATTCACCCAGTTCAATGTATCAGTGACAGGTTTAGGTTACTGTCATTCACCCAGTTCAATGTAACAGTGACAGGTTTAGGTTACTGTCATTCACCCAGTTCAATGTAACAGTGATGGGTTTAGGTTACTGTCATTCATATTCACCCAGTTCAATGTAACAGTGACAGGTTTAGGTTACTGTCATTCATATTCACCCAGTTCAATGTATCAGTGACAGGTTTAGGATACTGTCATTCACCCAGTTCAATGTAACAGTGACAGGTTTAGGTTACTGTCATTCATATTCACCCAGTTCAATGTAACAGTGACAGGTTTAGGTTACTGTCATTCACCCAGTTCAATGTAACAGTGACAGGTTTAGGTTACTGTCATTCACCCAGTTCAATGTAACAGTGACAGGTTTAGGTTACTGTCATTCATATTCACCCAGTTCAATGTAACAGTGACAGGTTTAGGTTACTGTCATTCACCCAGTTCAATGTAACAGTGATGGGTTTAGGTTACTGTCATTCATATTCACCCAGTTCAATGTAACAGTGACAGGTTTAGGTTACTGTCATTCATATTCACCCAGTTCAATGTAACAGTGACAGGTTTAGGTTACTGTCATTCATATTCCATTCACCCAGTTCAATGTAACAGTGACAGGTTAACAGTGACAGGTTTAGGTTACTGTCATTCATATTCACCCAGTTCAATGTAACAGTGACAGGTTTAGGTTACTGTCATTCATATTCACCCAGTTCAATGTAACAGTGACAGGTTTAGGTTACTGTCATTCACCCAGTTCAATGTAACAGTGACAGGTTTAGGTTACTGTCATTCACCCAGTTCAATGTAACAGTGATGGGTTTAGGTTACTGTCATTCATATTCACCCAGTTCAATGTAACAGTGACAGGTTTAGGTTACTGTCATTCACCCAGTTCAATGTAACAGTGACAGGTTTAGGTTACTGTCATTCACCCAGTTCAATGTAACAGTGATGGGTTTAGGTTACTGTCATTCATATTCACCCAGTTCAATGTAACAGTGACAGGTTTAGGTTACTGTCATTCATATTCACCCAGTTTAATGTATCAGTGACAGGTTTAGGTTACTGTCATTCACCCAGTTCAATGTAACAGTGACAGGTTTAGGTTACTGTCATTCACCCAGTTCAATGTAACAGTGATGGGTTTAGGTTACTGTCATTCATATTCACCCAGTTCAATGTAACAGTGACAGGTTTAGGTTACTGTCATTCATATTCACCCAGTTCAATGTATCAGTGACAGGTTTAGGATACTGTCATTCACCCAGTTCAATGTAACAGTGACAGGTTTAGGTTACTGTCATTCATATTCACCCAGTTCAATGTAACAGTGACAGGTTTAGGTTACTGTCATTCACCCAGTTCAATGTAACAGTGACAGGTTTAGGTTACTGTCATTCACCCAGTTCAATGTAACAGTGACAGGTTTAGGTTACTGTCATTCATATTCACCCAGTTCAATGTAACAGTGACAGGTTTAGGTTACTGTCATTCACTCTGTTCAATGTAACAGTGACAGGTTTAGGTTACTGTCATTCATATTCAATCAAGTTCAATATAATAATGACAGGTTTAGGTTACTGTCATTCATATTCACCCAGTTCAATGTAACAGTGATGGGTTTAGGTTACTGTCATTCACCCAGTTCAATGTAACAGTGACAGGTTTAGGTTACTGTCATTCATATTCACCCAGTTCAATGTAACAGTGATGGGTTTAGGTTACTGTCATTCACCCAGTTCAATGTAACAGTGACAGGTTTAGGTTACTGTCATTCATATTCACCCAGTTCAATGTAACAGTGATGGGTTTAGGTTACTGTCATTCACCCAGTTCAATGTAACAGTGACAGGTTTAGGTTACTGTCATTCATATTCACCCAGTTCAATGTAACAGTGACAGGTTTAGGTTACTGTCATTCACCCAGTTCAATGTAACAGTGATGGGTTTAGGTTACTGTCATTCATATTCACCCAGTTCAATGTAACAGTGACAGGTTTAGGTTACTGTCATTCACCCAGTTCAATGTAACAGTGACAGGTTTAGGTTACTGTCATTCACCCAGTTCAATGTAACAGTGATGGGTTTAGGTTACTGTCATTCATATTCACCCAGTTCAATGTAACAGTGACAGGTTTAGGTTACTGTCATTCACCCAGTTCAATGTAACAGTGATAGGTTTAGGTTACTGTCATTCATATTCACCCAGTTCAATGTAACAGTGACAGGTTTAGGTTACTGTCATTCATATTCACCCAGTTCAATGTATCAGTGACAGGTTTAGGTTACTGTCATTCACCCAGTTCAATGTAACAGTGACAGGTTTAGGTTACTGTCATTCACCCAGTTCAATGTAACAGTGATGGGTTTAGGTTACTGTCATTCATATTCACCCAGTTCAATGTAACAGTGACAGGTTTAGGTTACTGTCATTCATATTCACCCAGTTCAATGTATCAGTGACAGGTTTAGGATACTGTCATTCATATTCACCCAGTTCAATGTATCAGTGACATTTTTAGGTTACTGTCATTCACCCAGTTCAATGTAACAGTGACAGGTTTAGGTTACTGTCATTCACCCAGTTCAATGTAACAGTGATGGGTTTAGGTTACTGTCATTCATATTCACCCAGTTCAATGTAACAGTGACAGGTTTAGGTTACTGTCATTCATATTCACCCAGTTCAATGTATCAGTGACAGGTTTAGGTTACTGTCATTCACCCAGTTCAATGTAACAGTGACAGGTTTAGGTTACTGTCATTCACCCAGTTCAATGTAACAGTGATGGGTTTAGGTTACTGTCATTCATATTCACCCAGTTCAATGTAACAGTGACAGGTTTAGGTTACTGTCATTCATATTCACCCAGTTCAATGTATCAGTGACAGGTTTAGGTTACTGTCATTCACCCAGTTCAATGTAACAGTGACAGGTTTAGGTTACTGTCATTCACCCAGTTCAATGTAACAGTGATGGGTTTAGGTTACTGTCATTCATATTCACCCAGTTCAATGTAACAGTGACAGGTTTAGGTTACTGTCATTCATATTCACCCAGTTCAATGTAACAGTGACAGGTTTAGGTTACTGTCATTCATATTCCATTCACCCAGTTCAATGTAACAGTGACAGGTTAACAGTGACAGGTTTAGGTTACTGTCATTCATATTCACCCAGTTCAATGTAACAGTGACAGGTTTAGGTTACTGTCATTCATATTCACCCAGTTCAATGTAACAGTGACAGGTTTAGGTTACTGTCATTCACCCAGTTCAATGTAACAGTGACAGGTTTAGGTTACTGTCATTCACCCAGTTCAATGTAACAGTGATGGGTTTAGGTTACTGTCATTCATATTCACCCAGTTCAATGTAACAGTGACAGGTTTAGGTTACTGTCATTCACCCAGTTCAATGTAACAGTGACAGGTTTAGGTTACTGTCATTCACCCAGTTCAATGTAACAGTGATGGGTTTAGGTTACTGTCATTCATATTCACCCAGTTCAATGTAACAGTGACAGGTTTAGGTTACTGTCATTCATATTCACCCAGTTCAATGTATCAGTGACAGGTTTAGGTTACTGTCATTCACCCAGTTCAATGTAACAGTGACAGGTTTAGGTTACTGTCATTCACCCAGTTCATTGTAACAGTGATGGGTTTAGGTTACTGTCATTCATATTCACCCAGTTCAATGTAACAGTGACAGGTTTAGGTTACTGTCATTCATATTCACCCAGTTCAATGTATCAGTGACAGGTTTAGGATACTGTCATTCACCCAGTTCAATGTAACAGTGACAGGTTTAGGTTACTGTCATTCATATTCACCCAGTTCAATGTAACAGTGACAGGTTTAGGTTACTGTCATTCACCCAGTTCAATGTAACAGTGACAGGTTTAGGTTACTGTCATTCACCCAGTTCAATGTAACAGTGACAGGTTTAGGTTACTGTCATTCATATTCACCCAGTTCAATGTAACAGTGACAGGTTTAGGTTACTGTCATTCACTCTGTTCAATGTAACAGTGACAGGTTTAGGTTACTGTCATTCATATTCAATCAAGTTCAATATAATAATGACAGGTTTAGGTTACTGTCATTCATATTCACCCAGTTCAATGTAACAGTGATGGGTTTAGGTTACTGTCATTCACCCAGTTCAATGTAACAGTGACAGGTTTAGGTTACTGTCATTCATATTCACCCAGTTCAATGTAACAGTGATGGGTTTAGGTTACTGTCATTCACCCAGTTCAATGTAACAGTGACAGGTTTAGGTTACTGTCATTCATATTCA
This sequence comes from Oncorhynchus gorbuscha, assembly GCF_021184085.1. Classification (NCBI taxonomy): domain Eukaryota; kingdom Metazoa; phylum Chordata; class Actinopteri; order Salmoniformes; family Salmonidae; genus Oncorhynchus; species Oncorhynchus gorbuscha. The sequence continues at coordinate 97,150 of NW_025746295.1, forward strand.
CCCAGTTCAATGTAACAGTGATGGGTTTAGGTTACTGTCATTCACCCAGTTCAATGTAACAGTGACAGGTTTAGGTTACTGTCATTCATATTCACCCAGTTCAATGTAACAGTGACAGGTTTAGGTTACTGTCATTCACCCAGTTCAATGTAACAGTGATGGGTTTAGGTTACTGTCATTCATATTCACCCAGTTCAATGTAACAGTGACAGGTTTAGGTTACTGTCATTCACCCAGTTCAATGTAACAGTGACAGGTTTAGGTTACTGTCATTCACCCAGTTCAATGTAACAGTGATGGGTTTAGGTTACTGTCATTCATATTCACCCAGTTCAATGTAACAGTGACAGGTTTAGGTTACTGTCATTCACCCAGTTCAATGTAACAGTGATAGGTTTAGGTTACTGTCATTCATATTCACCCAGTTCAATGTAACAGTGACAGGTTTAGGTTACTGTCATTCACCCAGTTCAATGTAACAGTGACAGGTTTAGGTTACTGTCATTCACCCAGTTCAATGTAACAGTGATGGGTTTAGGTTACTGTCATTCATATTCACCCAGTTCAATGTAACAGTGACAGGTTTAGGTTACTGTCATTCACCCAGTTCAATGTAACAGTGACAGGTTTAGGTTACTGTCATTCACCCAGTTCAATGTAACAGTGATGGGTTTAGGTTACTGTCATTCATATTCACCCAGTTCAATGTAACAGTGACAGGTTTAGGTTACTGTCATTCACCCAGTTCAATGTTTGGGTTTAGGTTACTGTCATTCATATTCACCCAGTTCAATGTAACAGTGACAGGTTTAGGTTACTGTCATTCACCCAGTTCAATGTAACAGTGACAGGTTTAGGTTACTGTCATTCACCCAGTTCAATGTAACAGTGATGGGTTTAGGTTACTGTCATTCATATTCACCCAGTTCAATGTAACAGTGACAGGTTTAGGTTACTGTCATTCATATTCACCCAGTTCAATGTATCAGTGACAGGTTTAGGTTACTGTCATTCACCCAGTTCAATGTAACAGTGACAGGTTTAGGTTACTGTCATTCACCCAGTTCAATGTAACAGTGATGGGTTTAGGTTACTGTCATTCATATTCACCCAGTTCAATGTAACAGTGACAGGTTTAGGTTACTGTCATTCATATTCACCCAGTTCAATGTATCAGTGACAGGTTTAGGATACTGTCATTCACCCAGTTCAATGTAACAGTGACAGGTTTAGGTTACTGTCATTCATATTCACCCAGTTCAATGTAACAGTGACAGGTTTAGGTTACTGTCATTCACCCAGTTCAATGTAACAGTGACAGGTTTAGGTTACTGTCATTCACCCAGTTCAATGTAACAGTGACAGGTTTAGGTTACTGTCATTCATATTCACCCAGTTCAATGTAACAGTGACAGGTTTAGGTTACTGTCATTCACTCTGTTCAATGTAACAGTGACAGGTTTAGGTTACTGTCATTCATATTCAATCAGTTCAATATAATAATGACAGGTTTAGGTTACTGTCATTCATATTCACCCAGTTCAATGTAACAGTGATGGGTTTAGGTTACTGTCATTCACCCAGTTCAATGTAACAGTGACAGGTTTAGGTTACTGTCATTCATATTCACCCAGTTCAATGTAACAGTGATGGGTTTAGGTTACTGTCATTCACCCAGTTCAATGTAACAGTGACAGGTTTAGGTTACTGTCATTCATATTCACCCAGTTCAATGTAACAGTGATGGGTTTAGGTTACTGTCATTCACCCAGTTCAATGTAACAGTGACAGGTTTAGGTTACTGTCATTCATATTCACCCAGTTCAATGTAACAGTGACAGGTTTAGGTTACTGTCATTCACCCAGTTCAATGTAACAGTGATGGGTTTAGGTTACTGTCATTCATATTCACCCAGTTCAATGTAACAGTGACAGGTTTAGGTTACTGTCATTCACCCAGTTCAATGTAACAGTGACAGGTTTAGGTTACTGTCATTCACCCAGTTCAATGTAACAGTGATGGGTTTAGGTTACTGTCATTCATATTCACCCAGTTCAATGTAACAGTGACAGGTTTAGGTTACTGTCATTCACCCAGTTCAATGTAACAGTGATAGGTTTAGGTTACTGTCATTCATATTCACCCAGTTCAATGTAACAGTGACAGGTTTAGGTTACTGTCATTCATATTCACCCAGTTCAATGTATCAGTGACAGGTTTAGGTTACTGTCATTCACCCAGTTCAATGTAACAGTGACAGGTTTAGGTTACTGTCATTCACCCAGTTCAATGTAACAGTGATGGGTTTAGGTTACTGTCATTCATATTCACCCAGTTCAATGTAACAGTGACAGGTTTAGGTTACTGTCATTCATATTCACCCAGTTCAATGTATCAGTGACAGGTTTAGGATACTGTCATTCACCCAGTTCAATGTAACAGTGACAGGTTTAGGTTACTGTCATTCATATTCACCCAGTTCAAAGTAACAGTGACAGGTTTATGTTACTGTCATTCACCCAGTTCAATGTAACAGTGACAGGTTTAGGTTACTGTCATTCACCCAGTTCAATGTAACAGTGACAGGTTTAGGTTACTGTCATTCATATTCACCCAGTTCAATGTAACAGTGACAGGTTTAGGTTACTGTCATTCACTCTGTTCAATGTAACAGTGACAGGTTTAGGTTACTGTCATTCATATTCAATCAAGTTCAATATAATAATGACAGGTTTAGGTTACTGTCATTCATATTCACCCAGTTCAATGTAACAGTGATGGGTTTAGGTTACTGTCATTCACCCAGTTCAATGTAACAGTGACAGGTTTAGGTTACTGTCATTCATATTCACCCAGTTCAATGTAACAGTGACAGGTTTAGGTTACTGTCATTCGCCCAGTTCAATGTAACAGTGACAGGTTTAGGTTACTGTCATTCATATTCACCCAGTTCAATGTAACAGTGACAGGTTTAGGTTACTGTCATTCATATTCACCCAGTTCAATGTATCAGTGACAGGTTTAGGATACTGTCATTCACCCAGTTCAATGTAACAGTGACAGGTTTAGGTTACTGTCATTCATATTCACCCAGTTCAATGTAACAGTGACAGGTTTAGGTTACTGTCATTCACCCAGTTCAATGTAACAGTGACAGGTTTAGGTTACTGTCATTCACCCAGTTCAATGTAACAGTGACAGGTTTAGGTTACTGTCATTCATATTCACCCAGTTCAATGTAACAGTGACAGGTTTAGGTTACTGTCATTCACTCTGTTCAATGTAACAGTGACAGGTTTAGGTTACTGTCATTCATATTCAATCAAGTTCAATATAATAATGACAGGTTTAGGTTACTGTCATTCATATTCACCCAGTTCAATGTAACAGTGATGGGTTTAGGTTACTGTCATTCACCCAGTTCAATGTAACAGTGACAGGTTTAGGTTACTGTCATTCATATTCACCCAGTTCAATGTAACAGTGATGGGTTTAGGTTACTGTCATTCACCCAGTTCAATGTAACAGTGACAGGTTTAGGTTACTGTCATTCATATTCACCCAGTTCAATGTAACAGTGATGGGTTTAGGTTACTGTCATTCACCCAGTTCAATGTAACAGTGACAGGTTTAGGTTACTGTCATTCATATTCACCCAGTTCAATGTAACAGTGACAGGTTTAGGTTACTGTCATTCACCCAGTTCAATGTAACAGTGATGGGTTTAGGTTACTGTCATTCATATTCACCCAGTTCAATGTAACAGTGACAGGTATAGGTTACTGTCATTCACCCAGTTCAATGTAACAGTGACAGGTATAGGTTACTGTCATTCACCCAGTTCAATGTAACAGTGATGGGTTTAGGTTACTGTCATTCATATTCACCCAGTTCAATGTAACAGTGACAGGTTTAGGTTACTGTCATTCACCCAGTTCAATGTAACAGTGATAGGTTTAGGTTACTGTCATTCATATTCACCCAGTTCAATGTAACAGTGACAGGTTTAGGTTACTGTCATTCATATTCACCCAGTTCAATGTATCAGTGACAGGTTTAGGTTACTGTCATTCACCCAGTTCAATGTAACAGTGACAGGTTTAGGTTACTGTCATTCACCCAGTTCAATGTAACAGTGATGGGTTTAGGTTACTGTCATTCATATTCACCCAGTTCAATGTAACAGTGACAGGTTTAGGTTACTGTCATTCATATTCACCCAGTTCAATGTATCAGTGACAGGTTTAGGATACTGTCATTCACCCAGTTCAATGTAACAGTGACAGGTTTAGGTTACTGTCATTCATATTCACCCAGTTCAATGTAACAGTGACAGGTTTATGTTACTGTCATTCACCCAGTTCAATGTAACAGTGACAGGTTTAGGTTACTGTCATTCACCCAGTTCAATGTAACAGTGACAGGTTTAGGTTACTGTCATTCATATTCACCCAGTTCAATGTAACAGTGACAGGTTTAGGTTACTGTCATTCACTCTGTTCAATGTAACAGTGACAGGTTTAGGTTACTGTCATTCATATTCAATCAAGTTCAATATAATAATGACAGGTTTAGGTTACTGTCATTCATATTCACCCAGTTCAATGTAACAGTGATGGGTTTAGGTTACTGTCATTCACCCAGTTCAATGTAACAGTGACAGGTTTAGGTTACTGTCATTCATATTCACCCAGTTCAATGTAACAGTGACAGGTTTAGGTTACTGTCATTCACCCAGTTCAATGTAACAGTGACAGGTTTAGGTTACTGTCATTCATATTCACCCAGTTCAATGTAACAGTGACAGGTTTAGGTTACTGTCATTCACTCTGTTCAATGTAACAGTGACAGGTTTAGGTTACTGTCATTCATATTCAATCAAGTTCAATATAATAATGACAGGTTTAGGTTACTGTCAGTCACCCAGTTCAATGTAACAGTGATGGGTTTAGGTTACTGTCATTCACCCAGTTCAATGTAACAGTGACAGGTTTAGGTTACTGTCATTCATATTCACCCAGTTCAATGTAACAGTGACAGGTTTAGGTTACTGTCATTCATATTCACCCAGTTCAATGTAACAGTGACAGGTTTAGGTTACTGTCATTCATATTCCATTCACCCAGTTCAATGTAACAGTGACAGGTTAACAGTGACAGGTTTAGGTTACTGTCATTCATATTCACCCAGTTCAATGTAACAGTGACAGGTTTAGGTTACTGTCATTCATATTCACCCAGTTCAATGTAACAGTGACAGGTTTAGGTTACTGTCATTCACCCAGTTCAATGTAACAGTGACAGGTTTAGGTTACTGTCATTCACCCAGTTCAATGTAACAGTGATGGGTTTAGGTTACTGTCATTCATATTCACCCAGTTCAATGTAACAGTGACAGGTTTAGGTTACTGTCATTCACCCAGTTCAATGTAACAGTGACAGGTTTAGGTTACTGTCATTCACCCAGTTCAATGTAACAGTGACAGGTTTAGGTTACTGTCATTCATATTCACCCAGTTCAATGTAACAGTGACAGGTTTAGGTTACTGTCATTCATATTCACCCAGTTCAATGTATCAGTGACAGGTTTGGGTTACTGTCATTCATATTCCATTCACCCAGTTCAATGTAACAGTGACAGGTTTAGGTTACTGTCATTCACCCAGTTCAATGTAACAGTGACAGGTTTAGGTTACTGTCATTCATATTCACCCAGTTCAATGTAACAGTGACAGGTTTAGGTTACTGTCATTCACCCAGTTCAATGTAACAGTGACAGGTTTAGGTTACTGTCATTCATATTCCATTCACCCAGTTCAATGTAACAGTGACAGGTTTAGGTTACTGTCATTCATATTCACCCAGTTCGATGTAACAGTGATGGGTTTAGGTTACTGTCATTCACCCAGTTCAATGTAACAGTGACAGGTTTACGTTTACTACATGATACTCTAATGTTCCCTGTATCCACCATGAGGTTGTTACAACCTGGTCCATGATGAAAGTTTACAATGTTTACAAAGTTTACAATAAATTAATTTGCTCAAAAACAGTTCAACTATTGTCTTTCTATCTTTGAGTCAGCTACTCACCACATTTTATGCACTGCAGTGCAAGCTAACTGTAGCTTATGCTATCAGTACAATAATCCACCCGGCACAGCCAGAAGAGGACTGGCCACCCCACATAGCCTGGTTCCTCTCTAGGTTTCTTCCTAGGTTTTGGCCTTTCTAGGGAGTTTTTCCTAGCCACCGTGCTTCTACACCTGCATTGCTTGCTGTTTGGGGTTTTAGGCTGGGTTTCTGTACAGCACTTTGAGATATCAGCTGATGTACGAAGGGCTATATGAATACATTTGATTTGATTTGATTAATTCTCTGAACCATTGATTGGGTGGACAACATGTCAGTTCATGCTATAAGAGCTCTGATAGGTTGGAGGACGTCTAGGTGCTACCCTAGAGGGTGCTATTTGTTATGAAAGGTGCCTCCACTGACATGTGGGTGTGGATATGTACTCTCTCTGCCTCTCTGTCTCTCTGTCTCTCTGTCTCTCTCTCTTCCTCTCTTCCTCTCTTCCTCTCTTTCTCTCTCTCTCTCTCTCTCTCTCTCTCTCTCTCTCTCTCTCTCTCTCTCTCTCTCTCTCTCTCTCTCTCTCTCTCTCTCTCTCTCTCTCTCTCTCTCTCTCTCTCTCTCTCTCTCTCTCTCTCTCCTGTAGCTGGGTGACTCTCTGAATCGTCAGTTTGAGGCGGTGTGTGAGACCATGTTTGGAGAGATAGAGAGTCAGGCGGTGGAAGCCTTGGATCTGCCTGGCTGCTTCCGGACCCGTTCCCATAGTTACGTCCGCGCCATCCAGGCCGGCTGTTCCCAAGACGACGACTGCCTGTCCGTCTTCTCCATGTCAGGACCCAGCATCAAGGGAGGGTTGGTGGTGTGTGTGTGTGTGTGTGTGTGTGTGTGTGTGTGTGTGTGTGTGTGTGTGTGTGTGTGTGTGTGTGTGTGTGTGTGTGTGTGTGTGTGTGTGTGTGTGTGTGTGTGTGTGTGTGTGTGTGTGTGTGTGTGTGTGTGTGTGTGTGTGTGTGTGTGTGTGTGTGTGTGTGTGTGTGTGTGTGTGTGTGTGTACTGGGTATATACCTGGTATCAAACCCATCTGTTATCTGTGTGACTCAAGACTGTGTTAGTCCCTTGAGCCAAAGCCTAGAAATTAGGGAGCAAACACAAGTCTTCATGTGTCAGGAAAGATAACTCATCATAACACCACATCACAATACCTCATGACAATACCTCATCACAACACATCATCACAATACCTCATCACAATACCTCATCACAAAATCACATCACAATACCTCATCACAATACCTCATCACAATACCTCATCATAACACCACATCACAATACCTCATCACAATACCTCATCACAATACCTCATGACAATACCTCATGACAACACCTCATGACAATACCTCATCATAACACCACATCACAATACCTCATCATAACACCACATCATAAAACCTCATGACAATACCTCATCATAACACCACATCACAATACCTCATGACAATACCTCATCATAACACCACATCACAATAACTCATGACAATACCTCATCACAATACCACATCACAATACCTCATGACAATACCTCATCATAACACCACATCACAATACCTCATGACAATACCTCATGACAATACCTCATCACAATACCTCATCACAATACCTCATCACAATACCTCATCACAACACCACATCACAATACCTCATCATAACACCACATCATAAAACCTCATGACAATACCTCATCATAACACCACATCACAATACCTCATGACAATACCTCATCATAACACCACATCACAATACCTCATGACAATACCTCATCATAACACCACATCACAATACCTCATCACAACACCACATCACAACACCACATCACAATACCTCATCACAATACTTCATGACAATACCTCATGACAATACCTCATGACAATACCTCATCATAACACCACATCACAATACCTCATCACAATACCTCATCATAACACCACATCACAATACCTCATGACAATACCTCATCATAACACCACATCACAATACCTCATGACAATACCACATCACAATACCTCATCATAACACCACATCACAATACCTCATGACAATACCTCATGACAATACCTCATGACAATACCTCATCATAACACCACATCACAATACCTCATGACAATACCTCATGACAATACCTCATCATAACACCACATCACAATACCTCATGACAATACCTCGTGACAATACCTTGTGACAATACCTCATGACAATACCTCGTGACAATACCTCATGACAATACCTCGTGACAATACCTCATGACAATACCTCATGACACTACCTCATCACAATACCTCGTGACAATACCTCATCACAATACCTTGTGACAATACCTCGTGACAATACCTCATGACAATACCTCATGACAATACCTCATGACAATACCTCATGATAATACCTCATGACAATACCTCATGAGAATACTTCATGACAATACCTCATGACAATACTTCATGACAATACCTCGTGACAATACCTCATGACAATACCTCGTGACAATACCTCATGACAATACCTCGTGACAATACCTCATGACAATACCTCATGACAATACCTCGTGACAATACCTCGTGACAATATCTCATGACAATACCTCGTGACAATACCTCGTGACAATACCTCGTGACAATACCTCGTGACAATACCTCGTGACAATACCTTGTGACAATACCTCATGACAATACCTCGTGACAATACCTCGTGACAATACCTCATGACAATACCTCATCACAATACCTCGTGACAATACCTCGTGACAATACCTCATGACAATACCTCATGACAATACCTTGTGACAATACCTTGTGACAATACCTCATGACAATACCTCGTGACAATACCTCGTGACAATACCTCGTGACAATACCTCATGACAATACCTCATGACAAAACCTCGTGACAATATCTCATGACAATACCACATCACAATACCTCATGACAATACCTCGTGACAATACCTCATCACAATACCTCATCACAACACCTCATCACAACACCACATCACAATACCTCATCATAACACCACATCATAAAACCTCATGACAATACCTCATCATAACACCACATCACAATACCTCATGACAACACCTCATGACAATACCTCATCATAACACCACATCACAATACCTCATGACAATACCTCATGACAATACCTCATGACAATACCTCATCATAACACCTCATCACAATACCTCATCATAACACCACATCACAATACCTCATGACAATACCTCATCATAACACCACATCACAATACCTCATGACAATACCTCATCATAACACCACATCACAATACCTCATGACAATACCTCATCACAATACCACATCACAATACCTCATGACAATACCTCATCATAACACCACATCACAATACCTCATCACAATACCACATCACAATACCTCATGACAATACCTCATCATAACACCACATCACAATACCTCATGACAATACCTCATCACAATACCTCATGACAATACCTCATCACAATACCTCATCACAATACCTCATCACAATACCTCATCACAACACCTCATCACAACACCACATCACAATACCTCATCATAACACCACATCACAATACCTCATGACAATACCTCATCATAACACCACATCACAATACCTCATGACAATACCTCATCATAACACCACATCACAATACCTCATGACAATACCTCATCATAACACCACATCACAATACCTCATGACAATACCTCATCATAACACCACATCACAATACCTCATGACAATAACTCATGACAATACCACATCACAACACCACATCACAACACCACATCACAATACCTCATCACAATACTTCCTGACAATACCTCATGACAATACCTCATGACAATACCTCATCATAACACCACATCACAATACCTCATGACAATACCTCATGACAATACCACATCACAATACCTCATCATAACACCACATCACAATACCTCATGACAATACCTCATGACAATACCTCATGACAATACCTCATCATAACACCACATCACAATACCTCATGACAATACCTCATGACAATACCTCATCATAACACCACATCACAATACCTCATGACAATACCTTGTGACAATACCTCATGACAATACCTCGTGACAATACCTCATGACAATACCTCATGACAATACCTCATCACAATACCTCGTGACAATACCTCATGACAATACCTCATGACAATACCTCATCACAATACCTCGTGACAATACCTCATGACCTTACCTCGTGACAATACCTCGTGACAATACCTCGTGACAATATCTCATGACAATACCTCATGACAAAACCTTGTGACAATATCTCATGACAATACCACATCACAATACCTCATGACAATACCTCGTGACAATACCTCATCACAATACCTCATCACAACACCTCATCACAACACCACATCACAATACCTCATCATAACACCACATCATAAAACCTCATGACAATACCTCATCATAACACCACATCACAATACCTCATGACAACACCTCATGACAATACCTCATCATAACACCACATCACAATACCTCATGACAATACCTCATGACAATACCTCATGACAATACCTCATCATAACACCTCATCACAATACCTCATCATAACACCACATCACAATACCTCATGACAATACCTCATCATAACACCACATCACAATACCTCATGACAATACCTCATCATAACACCACATCACAATACCTCATGACAATACCTCATCACAATACCACATCACAATACCTCATGACAATACCTCATCATAACACCACATCACAATACCTCATCACAATACCACATCACAATACCTCATGACAATACCTCATCATAACACCACATCACAATACCTCATGACAATACCTCATCACAATACCTCATGACAATACCTCATTACAATACCTCATCACAATACCTCATCACAATACCTCATCACAACACCTCATCACAACACCACATCACAATACCTCATCATAACACCACATCACAATACCTCATGACAATACCTCATCATAACACCACATCACAATACCTCATGACAATACCTCATCATAACACCACATCACAATACCTCATGACAATACCTCATCATAACACCACATCACAATACCTCATGACAATACCTCATCATAACACCACATCACAATACCTCATGACAATAACTCATGACAATACCACATCACAACACCACATCACAACACCACATCACAATACCTCATCACAATACTTCCTGACAATACCTCATGACAATACCTCATGACAATACCTCATCATAACACCACATCACAATACCTCATGACAATACCTCATGACAATACCACATCACAATACCTCATCATAACACCACATCACAATACCTCATGACAATACCTCATGACAATACCTCATGACAATACCTCATCATAACACCACATCACAATACCTCATGACAATACCTCATGACAATACCTCATCATAACACCACATCACAATACCTCATGACAATACCTTGTGACAATACCTCATGACAATACCTCGTGACAATACCTCATGACAATACCTCATGACAATACCTCATCACAATACCTCGTGACAATACCTCATGACAATACCTCATGACAATACCTCATCACAATACCTCGTGACAATACCTCATGACAATACCTCGTGACAATACCTCGTGACAATACCTCGTGACAATACCTCATGACAATACCTCATGACAAAACCTCGTGACAATACCTCATGACAATACCACATCACAATACCTCATGACAATACCTCGTGACAGTACCTCGTGACAATACCTCATGACAATACCTCGTGACAATACCTCGTGACAATACCTCATGACAATACCACATCACAATACCTCATGACAATACCTCGTGACAATACCTCGTGACAATAACTTGTGACAATACCTCATGACAATACCTCATCACAATACCTCATGTCAATACCTCATGACAATACCTCATCATAATGTTTTCATACACACACACGCCTCTGGTTGTCTCGAAGCATTCCTCTCTGTATCCACTCTCTCTCTCTCTCTCTCTCTCTCCCTCTCTCTCTCTGTCTCTCTTTCTTCCTCTCTCCCTCTCTCTCTCTCTCTGTTTCTCTCTCTCCCTCTCCATCTCTCTCTCTCTCTGTTTCTCTCTCTCCCTCTCCGTCTCTCTGTTTCTCTCTCTGTCTCTCTCCATCTCCTTCCCCGGTGAAATGTCTCTCTCTCTCTGTCTCTCTGTTTCTCTCTCTCCCTCTCTCCCTCTCCCTCCCCGGTGAAATCTCTCTCTCTCTGTCTCTCTGTTTCTCTCTCTCCCTCTCTCCATCTCCCTCCCTGGTGAAATCTCTCTCACCCTCTCTCCATCTCCTTCCCGGTGAAATGTATCTCTCTCTCTGTCTCTCTGTTTCTCTCTCTCCCGGTCTCCCTCTTCCTCCCCGGTGAAATCTGTCTCTCTATGTCTCTCTGTTTCTCTCTCTCCATCTCCCTCCCCGGTGAAATCTCTCTCTCTCTGTCTCTCTGTTTCTCTCTCCCTCTCCCTCCCCGGTGAAATCTCTATGTCTCTCTGTTTCTATCTCTCTCTCTCCCTCTCCCTCCCCGGTGAAATCTCTATGTCTCTCTGTTTCTATCTCTCTCTCTGTCTCCTTAACAATGACTGGAATGTTTTGTATTACCTCATAAGTTACTGGCTCCAGCTGCTCTTCATCTCTCCCTTTATCTCTCTCACAAACTCCCCCCCTGTCTTTCTCTGTTCTTCTCCTATGTTCTTCCTACTCTCTATTTAATTTTAGTTCTCTCTTCCTCTTTTCCTCTCTCTCTCTCTCTGTTCTTACCCCTTTTCCTCTCTCTCTCTCTCTGTTCTTACCCCTTTTCCTCTCTCTCTCTCTCTGTTCTTACCCCTTTTCCTCTCGTTTTCCTTCAGTCATTCATCCTTCTTTTTTTACTGTCGTCTAAAGTACACTGTGTGTGCGTGTATGTGTGTTCGTGCGTGCTTGCGTGCGCTATCGTCAGTACTTTACAGAGCTCTTATTTCCTGGCTTAGACCTGGAAATCTTCCAGAGATTTAGCAAAGCTGCTCTGAAGTGTCATATACAAAACACAGCCACAGACAGACAGAGGACTGTGTGTGTATCCACAGACAGACAGAGGACTGTGTGTGTATCCACAGCGGAGGACTGTGTGTGCATCCACAGACAGAGGGCCGTGTGTGCGAAGGACTGTGTGTGCATCCACAGCGGAGGACTGTGTGTGTATCCACAGCGGAGGACTGTGTGTGCATCCACAGACAGAGGGCCGTGTGTGCGAAGGACTGTGTGTGCATCCACAGCGGAGGACTGTGTGTGTATCCACAGCGGAGGACTGTGTGTGCATCCACAGACAAAGGGCCGTGTGTGCGAAGGACTGTGTGTGCATCCACAGCGGAGGACTGTGTGTGTATCCACAGCGGAGGACTGTGTGTGCATCCACAAACAGAGGGCCGTGTGTGTATCCACAGCGGAGGACTGTGTGTGCATCCACAGACAGAGGGCCGTGTGTGTATCCACAGCTGAGGACTGTGTGTGTATCCACAGCGGAGGACTGTGTGTGTATCCACAGCGGAGGACTGTGTGTGTTTCCACAGCTGAGGACTGTGTGTGTATCCACAGCGAAGGACTGTGTGTGTATCCACAGCTGAGGACTGTGTGTATCCACAGCGGAGGACTGTGTGTGTATCCACAGCGGAGGACTGTGTGTGTATCCACAGCGGAGGACTGTGTGTGTATCCACAGCGAAGGACTGTGTGTGTATCCACAGCGAAGGACTGTGTGTGTATCCACAGCGAAGGACTGTGTGTGCTCATAGTACCTCACAGGAAATGGCTTTGAGTCTGTCTGTCTGTCTGTCTGTCTGTCTGTCTGTCTGTCTGTCTGTCTGTCTGTCTGTCTGTCTGTCTGTCTGTCTGTCTGTCTGTCTGTCTGTCTGTCTGTCTGTCTGTCTGTCTGTCTGTTGATTGTGGTGTCATTGTACAATAAAGGCTTGTTTAGATTCAGAAATTAACTATTTATCATGTTCTTTCCCCCATTCTTCCCCTAATCGCCCTCTCTCTTCCCCCATTCTTCCCCTCATCCCCCTCTCTCACCCCCTCTCTCTTCCCCCATTCTTCCCTAATCCCCCTCTCTCTCCCCCTCTCTCTTCCCCCATTCTTCCCCTAATCCCCGTCTCTCTCCCCCTCTCTCTTCCCCCATTCTTCCCTAATCCCTGTCTCTCTCCCCTCTCTCTTCCCCTATTCTTCCCCTAATCCCCCTCTCTCTCCCCCTCTCTCTTCCCCCATTCTTCCCTAATCCCCCTCTCTCTCCCCTCTCTCTTCCCCCATTCTTCCCCTAATCCCCCTCTCTCTCCCCCCATTCTTCCCCTAATCCCCGTCTCTCTCCCCCTCTCTTCCCCCATTCTTCCCCTAATCCCCCTCTCTCCCCCCTCTCTCTTCCCCCATTCTTCCCTAATCCCCGTCTCTCTCCCCCTCTCTCTTCCCCCATTCTTCCCCTAATCCCCGTCTCTCTCCCCTCTCTCTTCCCCCATTCTTCCCCTAATCCCCCTCTCTCTCCCCCTCTCTCTTCCCCCATTCTTCCCTAATCCCCATCTCTCTCCCCCTCTCTCTTCCCCCATTCTTCCCTAATCCCCCTCTCTCTCCCCCTCTCTCTTCCCCCATTCTGCCCCTAATCCCCCTATCTATTTCACTCTCTCTTCCCTAATCCCCCTATCAATCACCCCTCTCTCTCCCCCATCTATCTCAATCTCCCCCTCTCTCTCCCCCATCTATCTCAATCTCCCCCTCTCTCTCCCCATCTATCTCAATCTCCCCATCTTTCTCAATCTCCCCTCTCTTTCCCCATCTATCTCTCTCCCCCTCTCTCTCCCCCATCTATGTCCCCCTCTCTCTCCCCATCCATCTCAATCTCCCCCTCTCTCTCTCCCTCTATCACCCCCTCCTCTCCCACCCCCTCCTCTCTCTCTCTCTCTCTCTCTCTCCCTCTATCTCCCCCTTCTCTCTCTCTCTCTCTTTCTCTCTCTCTCTCTCTCTCTCTCTCTCTCTCTCTCTCTCTCTCTCTCTCTCTCTCTCTCTCTCTCTCTCTCTCTCTCTCTCTCTCTCCCCAGTCATCCCATACCGTAAGGCTGGCCCTCCCCCTCTCCCTCCCCGTATGTCTAAGCCTACGATCTCTGTGAGGGCTCAGAGCAGTACAGAGTCTACCCAGGATGCCTACTTCCAGAACACAGGCAAGCCTGCCCTGGGAAGGCCCAGACAACACCAGAGCAGCTCTGTGGATCTGGGAATCACTGATGGTAGGTCATCATTTTGGATGATGGAATGGGAGGGGCCAATTGGTGGGTTTCCCTGTGGGTCCTGCTTTTTATTTTACAGGAATGTTCCACGGGAACCATGTTGACATAGCACTGTTCCAAGGGAACCATGTTGACATAGTACTGTTCCAAGAGAACCATGTTGACATAGTACTGTTCCAAGGGAACCATGTTGACATAGTACTGTTCCAAGAGAACCATGTTGACATAGTACTGTTCCAAAGGAACCATGTTGACATAGCACTGTTCCAAAGGAACCATGTTGACATAGTACTGTTCCAAGAGAACCATGTTGACATAGTACTGTTCCAAGAGAACCATGTTGACATAGCACTGTTCCAAAGGAACCATGTTGACATAGTACTGTTCCAAGAGAACCATGTTGACATAGTACTGTTCCAAGAGAACCATGTTGACATAGTACTGTTCCAAAGGAACCATGTTGACATAGCACTGTTCCAAGGGAACCATGTTGACATAGTACTGTTCCACGGGAACCATGTTGACATAGTACTGTTCCAAAGGAACCATGTTGACATAGTACTGTTCCAAAGGAACCATGTTGACATAGCACTGTTCCACGGGAACCATGTTGACATAGTACTGTTCCAAAGGAACCATGTTGACATAGTACTGTTCCAAAGGAACCATGTTGACATAGCACTGTTCCAAAGGAACCATGTTGACATAGCACTGTTCCAAAGGAACCATGTTGACATAGCACTGTTCCAAAGGAACCATGTTGACATAGCACTGTTCCAAAGGAACCATGTTGACATAGCACTGTTCCAAAGGAACCATGTTGACATAGCACTGTTCCAAAGGAACCATGTTGACATAGCACTGTTCCAAGAGAACCATGTTGACATAGTACTGTTCCAAAGGAACCATGTTGACATAGCACTGTTCCAAAGGAACCATGTTGACATAGCACTGTTCCAAAGGAACCATGTTGACATAGCACTGTTCCAAAAGGATGCATATAGAATAGAGAACCATTTATAGAAACGGTCTGCTTTTTCATCAGCACCAAACACAACTAAAGGTGTAATCATAAATATACATAAGAAACTCTAAATCACCGTCTTGGGTAAAGGTGACGACCAAGATGGTAGAATCACTTTCCTTAATAAAATGTATCCATAATGGAAAGAAAATTGCCTTTCGTTAATGTGTACTCTACAAATTCATATGATCCTAGATGTTCTATTCTCTGAATAACACATTGTTAGAATGAACTGAATTCCATCTGCTTATGGGGACAGACATGAATGCCATTCTGGACATGTGGGACAAATGTAATGAGACCGACTACAATCTACAGACAACCAAGGCTCTCCGACATCTGATTACAACCTTGTTGATGTCTGGCGAGCTCATAACCCTTAATCAAAAGTGTACAACTCTCTATTGAAACAGGCACAAAACATTGTCCCAAATGGAAGTTGTACAATTATCTACGCCTATCTAATGATAACACTTATTTCCATGTTTATGAATCTCTTTAATAAGAGCCACAAGATGTATTGCTTTAATGTTTCCTTTCAAAAAACAAAACAAATTTCTTTGAACAATTTAAAACCCAAGATGATTTCATGATGATTAAACAAAAATTCAGTCGATGATCCTCAGATTTTTGTGGGACGCCATTAAATGTTTCATTAAAAACAATGCATCTGGGCTGGATATTGAAATATTGCAAACCTTTTTTCTGATGTATTCAGAGGCCCGTATTTAGTTTTAAACGGCAGATTGTCAGACACTCAACAAGAAGGTCTGATGTCATTATTACTGAAACAGGATCCAAAGTGGTAAACATAAAGATCCAGTCCATTAAAACAAAATCGGAGGCCCCTTACTCTTCAGTGTTGTGATTAGGGCTGTTGCGGTTACCCTATTACCGCCACACCAGCGGTCACGAGTCATGAAGGCAGTCAAATTCCACATGAACGTTTAGTCACAGTAACTAGGCTTCTGCAAAGCTCTGATGATGCTGATGGTCATTAGTAGCCTATCAAACTTGCTAACTGCCTGGTACTCAGCACTCTATTGTCCCTCTAATCACTCTGACATCAATGCAAATATTATGGTAAATCTAATCAAACACTTCATGAGAGACCATAAACTCATGTTGCACAACATGTCAATAGGCTATGCAATTGCGGGAGAAAACAGAGTGATGGCCTCTAATAAAAAGAGGAGGATCCCATCAGCTTTCTATAGGCTAGGGCTACTATATTTACTTCTCAACTGTCCTAACATTAAGCACATTGCTTGTATTTACAACAGTAGTATAACCTACCTGGCTGGTATGAAAATAAACCAGGGGAAAAGCGTCCTCCATTCACTATTTAAGTATTTTATAGATGTATTTTTTCCTGCTGCCCCTGTTTTGATACAGGTGCATGATAACGGTCCATACTAAATCAAAACAATTTTCACACATATATTATTTAGTATATCTAAAGTCAAGATTAAATCAAGAATAGTCTGCTGTGTGACAATATTAGCCTTTCACTTGTGAATGATGTATTATAACTTGTGAATGATGCCCAGTATAAGAAACAATGCCTTTTATTTCGCAACTTTTTCGAATCAGTCGCACACCTCATGTAGCCTAGCCCATAAGCCTATATGTTTTCATAAGGTTTGTAATCACAGCTAAAGTGGCCAAATAACCTATTCAAATGAAGCACATTAATCCGCTTTACAACGGAGTGTAGAGCCTAACTGGCAAACATAAGCAGCGTGTGAATTTCATGTTTAGTGCAGATCAGTTTCTCCATATAAAATACACATTTATAATAAAAGCATTAGATGCATAATCACAGTTGCGGTCACTTTAGATAATGGTGTTTTCCCCCTAATGGAACATTCACGCTTATGTCATGTGCGCATCGCTGTGCTTATAATGTGAAGAAATATCCTGATCGTTTAGCAACATTTTAAGCTAAACGTTCTGATCTGTTGCGTCAGACACATTGCATAAAAAAAGTATTTTTGATGGTAGTGGTTGTCCCAGACTATGTTAGGAATATTCATTCCTTGCACAGTATCGAATAGAATAGAATAGAATAGAATAGATCAACTTTTGTACCATGGGGGATAGTACAGTAGGTTGACATAGACGAGAGCTTTTACTTTTCGTTCAGCCTACTCATCTTGTCGGCCGACAAAAAAAATCACGTGACGGAGAGCCATGTGAGTGAGAGATGCTTCAGATTGCACAGATCACTCAGGGAGAAGGACACAGCGCTCCGGGCCACAAAAGGCATTGATTTTTTTTAGGGTGCATTATGGCCACAAAGGGGATGCTGCAGTGAAATTCGAGTCATTATCAAGTGCTTGTCAAATTGGGAATGAGAGACTGGTGAAGTGTGTACAGCCTGCACAAAACAAAACAAAGCAGAGCTCATGCCTTTCAAGCAACTTTTTTCAAATCATCATTAGTCTCATCATGCAGCCTTACAATGTATTAAAAATCTAAACATATTGCCCAACGTTTGCAGAACACCTAAAGTTATATTAATAACTCTAAGTACTTATTTCTTTGTTAATCACTCAACACAGAATGGCCGCATGTGCACATTCCCTCAAATCATTTAGAGAAAATATTCATATTTTATTCAGCTTTGTTCAATTGTATTCTTCATATTATAAAATAATATACAATAATGTCATGGAATTCAGGAGACAAAGGGCTGTAAGTTTTTAAATCTCGACACAGGAAAGGTAGGAAGTATACAGAGGGGTTAACGATCTAAGAGCGGGCTTGACCTTCTTGGATACCGGTCGGTGCTGCGGAAGCGAAGGGGCCCGGGCGTTACTGAACCCCTCCCGGAGGTACTGGTCCACCTCGGGGCTGGTGGAGAGGTCCTGGGCAATTGGATCGTCTCGCTGTGGTTCCCTGACACTCATAGGTTGATGAGGGTGGTATGGTGAGTGACCCGGCCTATCCATCCAGCGCTCTAACATCCATGAGAATAGAGAGGGGTTGAGTGGGGGTGACCCGCTCGGATGCCAGGGTAACATCCAAAAGACTCACATTGGCCCCTGAGTCAATGAGTACCTGGAGAGACTTGGACTGGTCGCCCCACTGCAGGGTGGCGTGGAGAGAGGGGGTGAGTAAGGGAGAAGGACCATTATCTTTAAGACCCGGCAGAGTACTCACTCCAACGAAGGAACTAGGTCTCTTCTAGGGACAGGTAGACACAAAATGACTGGCACTATCACAATACAGACAACTTTGGCTGTAAACTCTGCGTTCGGCTGGAGACAGCCTAGCCCTGCTGAGCTAAATCGGATTGGGAATAGGTGAATCGGCAGTCGTGGGAGGCTCTTGGAGGAAATCGGGTAAGCTCGTATCCTCTTGGGGACTTCCGGAGATCATCAGATGCAAGGTGGTATCCTTGAGTGGTACCTCAATCAGACCTCTTCTCCCTTCTACGTTCCCGTAGCCGACCATCGATCAGGATCGTTAAAGCGATGAATGAGTCGAGATCCGTCTGTAGTTCCCAGGCTGCAAGCTCGTCCTTTACTTCCTCCGATAATCCGTAGAGGATCAGGCTGAGGGCGGTTATCCAGAGGGGCAAAAGTATAGGACGGCAGGCAGGTTCAGGGTCAGGCAGAGGGGTCAAATCCGGGAAAAAGTAGAAAACAACAAAACAAACTGGCAACAGACAAACGGAGAACACAGGTATAAATACACAGGGGATAATGGGGAAGATGGGCGACTAGCACAAAGACAGGTGAAACAGATCAGGACATCCTCTACACACAATACCCCATAATGACAAAGTGAAACAGGTTTTTAGAAGAACGGAAAGAATACTAAACAGAAATACCATATTTACATAAGTATTCAGACACTTTGTTTGAGACTGCAACATGTTTCCATTGATGATCCTTGAGATGTTTCTACAACTTGATTGGAGTCCACCTGTGGTAAATTACTTGATTGAACATGATTTGGAAAGGCACACACCTGTCTATATAATCGGGGACGAAAGGCCTTAATCAGGGAGGTGACCAATAACCAGATGGTCACTCTAACAGAGCTCCAGACGTCCTCTGTGGAGATGGCAGAACCTTCCAGAAGGACAACCATCTCTGCAGCACTCCACCAATTAGGCCACTTCTTTGTAAAAGGCACATGACAGAACACTTGAAGTTTGCCAAAAGGCACCTAAAGGCACCTAAAGGCACCTAAAGGACTCTCAGACCAGGAGAAATACGATTTTCAGGTCTGATGATACCCAAATGTAACTCTTTGGCCTGAATGCCAAGTGTCACGTCTGGAGGAAACCTGACACCATCCCTACGGTGAAGCATGGTGGTGGCAACATCATGCTGTGGGGATGTTTTTCACCGGCAGGGACTGAGAGACTAGTCAGGATCGAGGGGAAAAATGAACGGAGCAGAGTACAGAGAGATCCTTGATGAAATCCTGCTCCAGGGCACTCAGGACCTCAGACTGGGGCGAAGGTTCACCTTCCAAAAGGACAATGACCCTTAGCACACAGGCAAGACAACGCAGAAGTGGCTTCGGGACAAGTCTCTGAATGCCCTTGAGTGATGAGCCTGGACTTGAACCCGGTCGAACATCTCTGGAGAGACCTGAAAATAGCTGTGCAGCGATGTTGCATATCAATTTATTATGGACATTGAAATGTTAGCTGTTAACCTCTAGCGTCGAGCAATCCTGTATCCGGGAGCATGATCATAGCCTCAAACTCATTACCATAATGCAACGTTTCCTATTCATGAAAATCGCAAATGAAATGAAATAAATATATTGAAACACAAGCTTAGCATTTTGTTAACAACACTGTCATCTCAGATTTTCAAAATATTTTCAAAATATGCTTTAACCAAAGCTACGCAAGCATTTGTGTAAAAGAGTATTGATAGCCTAGCATGGCATTAAGCTTAGCATTCAGCAGGCAACAATTTCACAAAAACAAGAAAAGCATTCAAATAAAATAATTTACCTTTGAAGAACTTCAGATGTTTTCAATGACGAGACTCTCAGTTAGATAGCAAATGTTAATTTTTTTCCTAAAATATTATTTGTGTAGGAGAAATAGCTCCGTTTTGTTCATTACTTTTGAAAAAAAAAACGAAAATGCAGTCAACACAACGCCAAACTTTTTTCCAAATTAGCTCCATAATATTTCGACAGAAACATGGCAAACGTTGTTTAGAATCAATCCTCAAGGTGTTTTTCACAATTCTATTCGATGAAAAATCATTCCTGGCAGTCGGTTTCTCATCAAAGGCAAACGGAAAAATACTGCAGCTGGAGATAACGCAATAATTGCAACGGAGGACACCAAGCGACCACTAGTCTCTTATGGTCAATCTTCCAATGATATTCCTACAAATACGTCACAATGCTGCAGACACCTTGGGGAAAACGTAAGCTGACTCCTAGCTCCTCCACAGCCATATAAGGAGTCATTGGCATGCAGGGCTTTCAAAAAATGGCGCACTTCCTGGTTGGATTTTTATCTGGGTTTCGCCTGTAACATCAGTTCCGTGGCACTCACAGACAATATCTTTGCAGTTTTGGAAACGTCAGAGTGTTTTCTTTCCAAAGCTGTCAATTATATGCATAGTCGAGCATCTTTTCGTGACAAAATATCTTGTTTAAAACTGGAACGTTATTCATCCAAAAATTTAAAGAGCGCCCCCTATATCGAAGAAGTTAATATCAGATCGAACAATCATATCAAGGGACAAAAAATCCAGGACTTCAAAACAAAGGTGTCACTGTACGCTGATGATTCATGTTTTCTTTTAAATCCACAATGTGAATCCCTCCACAGCCTCATAGAGGATCTAGATACTTTTAGAATTAGAATCCCTCCACAGCCTCATAGAGGATCTAGATACTTTTAGAATTAGAATCCCTCCACAGCCTCATAGATGATCTAGATACTTTTAGAATCCCTCCACAGCCTCATAGAAGATCTAGATACTTTTAGAATCTGAATCCCTCCACAGCCTCATAGAGGATCTAGATACTTTTAGAATCCCTCCACAGCCTCATAGAGGATCTAGATACTTTTAGAATTAGAATCCCTCCACAGCCTCATAGAGGATCTAGATACTTTTAGAATCCCTCCACAGCCTCATAGAGGATCTAGATACTTTTAGAATTAGAATCCCTCCACAGCCTCATAGAGGATCTAGATATTTTAGAATTAGAATCCCTCCACAGCTTCATAGAGGATCTAGATACTTTTAGAATTAGAATCCCTCCACAGCCTCATAAAGGATCTAGATACTTTTAGAATTAGAATCCCTCCACAGCCTCATGGCATATATTAGATACTTTTAGAATTAGAATCCCTCCACAGCCTCATAGAGGATCTAGATACTTTTAGAATTAGAATCCCTCCACAGCCTCATAGAGGATCTAGATACTTTTAGAATTAGAATCCCTCCACAGCCTCATAGAGGATCTAGATACTTTTAGAATTAGAATCCCTCCACAGCCTCATAGAGCATCTAGATACTTGTTTTATCCTCTCTGGATTAGTGCACTATATTACGTTGTGGATCACTAAAAAAATACACCTTTTACTTAACCAATATAATGGTCTGACGGCGAAGTGGACAAACTCGCTATTCATTTCCAGAAAGAAACAAATCATTTCACTACAATACATTTTAACAGACAGTTAAAGAACATAAATATGATATTTTTTTTTACCATGGAAAAGTCACTACCTGTCTATTTATGGAAAAATCACATCCCAGTTTACCTACCGACCTGCCTGCACATAACAACTTGTTTTTTAAACCATACGAGCAAAAAATATTCTGCTTTATTTGAAACGGCAAGCCAGACTAAATTAAACAGACTGTCTGTGTAATGAACACGAAGTCGGGGGGCAGAAATGATTAAATATTAAAGCACTCAACCATTATGACCTCACTAAAGGTTTCAGTCATACAGAAGACGTACTTAAATCAGAACGGGTTCTCTCGTAGATTAGTGAGAATGACTCACCCCGTGTTCAGTAATGACCTTTTCCCCTTTTATTCAGATGACAACCTCCCACTTTCGGTTATTTGAAAAGGAACTCATCTCCCAAATATTGCTATTTTTAAAACAATCCATACCGAGCTGGTTGTAATTAGGGGAGTTTATGTGACACATGCAGCTAACATAAAATGCTAGGAAATGTCTCCTCTGTACAAAATGTGTTATTTCTAGAATTCTGTTGTTGCTCTCAGATCTTAGGGGTTGGGTTAAATGTGGAAGACACATTTCAGTTGAATACATTCAGTTGGACAATTGACCAGGTATCCCTTCCCTTCTGAATTTAGTACACCTGGACCAAAGTGGGTTTGGCAAAAAAACAATTAACCTCAGATAAACTTATATTAAATATCTGACATGATTAATCAGAAACTAAAGCTCCTTAGGTAGTTCTATATATCAACGCAGAAAAATATTTTGATAGACTAGAATGGTCATATCTTTTGATAGACTAGAATGGTGATATCTTTTGATAGACCAGAATGGTCATATCTCTGGTCGGTACTATATGTACTATATATTAACTATATTTCAATCCCTCAGCCATTAAAATAACATAATAACTATTAGTAGCAGTAAAGGGGATCCCATCTATCCTCTGCTATTTTTAGGCCCAGGCGATTCGACAATCGAAATAAATCATATCTCTCACTTCTATGGATGACGTCGTGTAATTATACGCCAACGATTTTTGACTATATCTAGACAACGTATGCCAATCCCTCCCGAAAGCTCTGCAGATCATAGACAAATTCAGCTCGCCATCTCAAGCCCTGAAATGAGTCTAAACAAATCAGCCCCTACTGCCTCTCTAGACCCCGATGGAGGACTCCGACTCTACTTATAGAATCACAATCGTTTCCCATTTTAAATATTTGGGAGTAGCTCTATTTCCTTCCTCAGATTAAACTGTTGCCCCTAGATGGAAGATGTCTTTCCCATCTCATTGAACTGCACAGATAAGTCCAACTACATCATGTATCTCCTGTCTGTCTCCGTAGTTGGTAGTGTCTGGTCAGACCTCCAGGGGATCCAGTCCAACTACATCATGTATCTCCTGTCTGTCTCCGTAGTTGGTAGTGTCTGGTCAGACCTCCAGGGGATCCAGTCCAACTACATCATGTATCTCCTGTCTGTCTCCGTAGTTGGTAGTGTCTGGTCAGACCTCCAGGGGATCCAGTCCAACTACATCATGTATCTCCTGTCTGTCTCCGTAGTTGGTAGTGTCTGGTCAGACCTCCAGGGGATCCAGTCCAACTACATCGTGATGTAACTAATGGCCCTCCTGTCTGTCTCCGTAGTTGGTAGTGTCTGGTCAGACCTCCAGGGGATCCAGTCCAACTACATTGTGATGTACCTAATGGCCCTCCTGTCTGTCTCCGTAGTTGGTAGTGTCTGGTCAGACCTCCAGGGGATCCAGTCCAACTACATCGTGATGTACCTAATGGCCCTCTTGTCTGTCTCTGTAGTTGGTAGTGTCTGGTCAGACCTCCAGGGGATCCAGTCCAACTACATCGTGATGTACCTAATGGCCCTCCTGTCTGTCTCCGTAGTTGCGGTGTCTGGTCAGACATCCAGGGGATCCAGTCCAACTACATCATGTATCTCCTGTCTGTCTCTGTAGTTGCAGTATCTGGTCAGACCTCCAGGGAAAGGGGTTACTACACAGGACCAGGACAAGTCCGCTCCCGCCAGCACTCCAACTCTGCCGAGAGCCTGGATGGATGCCCCCGGTGGGGCAGGGAGCTTGTACTCTATGGGGGAGGAGGACAGGGACCCATCAGAGTCAAACATAGTGGCTCCGCTGATAGTCTTCTGGAGGGGCCCAGGGGAAAGGAGAGGGGAGAGAGGGATGTGGGACGGGCAGGGGCAAGTCTGGGGAAGTCTGCCTCCCTCCCACAGAACAGCATGGCGCTGAGCAAGATGGGAGGAGGAGGAGGAGGAGGAAGAGGAGGAGGACAGGAGGAGAACAAGACGGAGAGAAGAGGAAGGAATTGGAGGCCGTCTATCGCTGTACAGGTGAGTGAGGTATGTCAATTTGTTGAAATAAATATCAGTTATTTCTATGTTTCTATGTGAAGATGTGTATTTTAGTGTTTCTTAAATGAGTCAATTTTGTTGAAAATAAAGTATGTTTAAATGAAATCTAACATCTAACCTTTGACCCTGTGTGTGTGTCAGGTGGACAGTTCGGAGACCCTGTCAGACTCAGATCCGGATGGCAAGGCTCTGAGAGAGGTTCACTCTATAGGGGTTCAGGTGGAGGAGGACAAGAGGTACTGTTATAACACCATTTATAACACCCCTTATAACACTCATGTGAACACTCAATATAGGTTTATAATATGGCATTACGGTGTTTCCACTGTAAGAAGAAAGATGGTGGGTATGGTACGAAAAATAATCATCTCTCTCTCTCTTCACTTCTTCCTCTCTCTCTCTCTTCACTTCTCTCTCCCTGTTTCTCTCTCTGTCTCTCTCTCTCTCTGTCTCTCTCTTCACTTCTCTCTCTCGCTCTCTCTCTCTCTCTTCTCTCTCCCTGTCTCTCTCTCTCTTCACTTCTCCCTCTCTCTCTCTCTCTTCACTTCTCTCTCCCTGTTTCTCTCTCTCTCTGTCTCTCTCTCTCTCTGTCTGTCTCTTCACTTCTCTCTCTCGCTCTCGCTCTCTCTCTCTCTCTTCTCTCTCCCTGTCTCTCTCTCTCTGTCTCTCTCTCTCGCTCTGTCTCTCTTTCTCTCTTGACTTCTCTCTCTCTCTTCACTTCTCTGTCTCTCTCTCTCTCTCTCTCTCTCTCTCTCTCTCTCTGTCTCTCTCTCTCTCTCGCTCTGTCTCTCTCTCTCTCTCTTCACTTCTCTCTCTCTCTCTCTCTCTCTCTCTCTCTGTCCCTCTCTCTCTCTTCACTTCTCTCTCTCTCTTTCTCTCACCCTCTCTCTTTCACTTCTCTCTCTTCAAACTGATGTAGTACGTGTGACTCTGACTCAGACTTCCTCCTCTATTTCTCTTGCTGTGTGTGTGTGGGGGGGGGGGGGGGATCAACAGGCGCACCAACCCCCTGAGCTGTGTCAGTGTTAATTAGGGCCGGGGGTTACGTTGTGTGAAGGCCCAGTCTGTGTGTTATACCCAGTAGTCATAGTTACATGCAGTTATTATCGAAGTTGAAACTGACAAAGGAAAAACTCCCTCTTATCTCTGTCTGTCTCTACATGAGTAGTATTAGTCTGTGTGTATTTACAGTAGATACATCCTAACCCTCCTCCCCTCCTTCCTCTCCTCCCAGACGTGCTCGGTTCAAGCGCTCCAACAGTGTGACGGCCAGCGTCCAGGCAGACCTGGACCCAGAGGGGGGTTACCCAGGCCTCACCATTGCTGTTCCTACCCAGGATAAGAGTCCCCAGTTCGGCTGCTCCTTCCAGAGACACTCCTCAGAGCCAGAGTCAGCCGACCAGTACGCAGAGTACCACCGCACGGTCAGTAGTTGGGCTGGGTAGTTAGTTGGTTAGTTAATTAGTTAGTTAGGTTGTTAGTTATTTGTTTAGTTTGCAGTTAGTTAATTAGTTAGTTAGTTAGTTAGTTTTGTTTGTTTGGTAGTTAGGTAGTTAGGAGGTTAGGTGGTTAGGTTTTTAGTTAGGTAGGTAGGTAGGTAGGTAGGTAGGTAGGTAGGTAGGTAGGTAGGTAGGTAGGTAGGTAGGTAGGTAGGTAGGTAGGTAGGTAGGTAGGTAGGTAGGTAGTTAATAAGTTATTTGGGATTTTAGGCAGGTAGTTAGTTAGTTAGTTAGTTAGTTAGTTAGTTAGTTAGTTAGTTAGTTAGTTAGTTAGTTAGTTAGTTAGTTGGGTTGTTAGGTAGTTAGTTAGGTAGTCTGTTAGTTTGTTGGGTAGTTAGTTTGTTAGGTAGTTAGTTAGGTTGCTAGTTAGTTAGTTAGTTAGTTAGTTAGTTAGTTAGTTAGTTAGTTAGTTAGTTAGTTAGTTAGTTAGTTAGTTAGTTAGTTAGTTAGTTAGTTAGTTAGTTAGTTAGTTAGTTAGTTAGTTAGTTAGTTAGTTAGTTAGGTTGTTAGGTAGTTAGTTTGGTAGGTAGGTATGTAGGTAGTTAGTTAGTTAGTTAGTAAGGATGGTTGGTAGGTAGGTAGTTAGTTAGTTAGTTAGTTAGTTAGTTAGTTAGTTGGGTTGTTAGGTCGTTTGTTAGGTAGTTTGTTAGTTTGTTGGGGAGTTAGTTTGTTAGGTAGTTAGTTAGTTAGTTAGGTTGCTAGTTAGTTAGTTATAGGTTCCTAGTTAGGTTGCTAGTTAGTTAGTTAGTTAGTTAGCTAGTTAGTTAGTTAGTTAGTTAGTTAGTTAGTTAGTTAGTTAGTTAGTTAGTTAGTTAGTTAGTTAGTTAGTTTGTTTGTTTGTTTGTTTGTTTGTTTGTTTGTTTGTTTGTTTGTTTGTTTGTTAGTTAGTTAGTTAGTTTGTTTGTTTGTTTGTTTGTTAGTTTGTTATGTAGGTAATTTGTTAGTTATTTAGAATGTTAGGTAGGTAGGTAGGTAGGTAGGTAGGTAGGTAGGTAGGTAGGTAGGTAGGTAGGTAGGTAGGTAGGTAGTTAGTTAGTTAGTTAGTAAGGATGGTTGGTAGGTAGTTAGTTAGTTAGTTAGTTAGTTAGTTAGTTAGTTAGTTAGTTAGTTAGTTAGTTAGTTAGTTTGTTTGTTTGTTTGTTTGTTTGTTATGTAGGTAATTTGTTAGTTATTTAGAATGTTAGGTAGGTAGGTAGGTAGGTAGGTAGGTAGGTAGGTAGGTAGGTAGGTAGGTAGGTAGGTAGGTAGGTAGGTAGGTAGGTAGGTAGGTAGGTAGGTAGGTCCTGCGTGAGGATAATATAGTATAGTATAGTATTTCTTACATCATTGAAGGACTTATCTACTTCCTGTCCTCTTCATCCCCATTGGGACTTCATTACATCATTGGTGGGTTTATCTACTTCCTGTCCTCTTCATCCCCATTGGGACTTCATTACATCATTAAAGGACTTATCTACTTCCTGTCCTCTTCATCCCCATTGGGACTTCCTTACATCATTAGAGGGTTTATCTACTTCCTGTCCTCTTCATCCCCATTGGGACTTCATTACGTCAGTTTATCTACTTCCTGTCCTCTTCATCCCCAATTGGGACTTCATTACATAATGAACTGTCTCCACTTCTCCCTAATAAAGAACAGCAAGTTGCAATCTGCCTTTAGAAGCATCCACTCCATTTAGCCAAGGGACTGTACATTATTTATAATTAGGGACACCTGAAGAGAATTGGATCTCTCTGAAATGAAAATGGATGACCCTCCCTTTAATAAAATATCTTTTCACACGACCCTCCCTGAACACTTGAAAAAAAAAAAAAAAAAAGTGATCCTCCACCTATACCCCGCAAAAATAATCATTAAACATAAAGTGGCTCTCGGAGAACATGCCTATTGTTCACCCTCACTCCTAGGAGGGACCAGAGTCTTAGATATGCAGTTTATTAAGAAACTGTTCTTTGCTTTTTTAAGAATGACATGTCAGCGTAGCCAGAAGATTGTGGATTCGTAGACCACCACGGACAACGCTCTAACCACTAGGATACCTGCCGCCTCTACGCTCTAACCACGAGGATACCTGCCACCTCTACGCTCTAACCACGAGGATACCTGCCACCTCTGCACTCTAACCACTAGGATACCTGCCGCCTCTACACTCTAACCACTAGGATACCTGCCGCCTCTACGCTCTAACCACTAGGATACCTGCCGCCTCTATGCTCTAACCACTAGGATACCTGCCGCCTCTACGCTCTAACCACGAGGATACCTGCCGTCTCTACGCTCTAACCACTAGGATACCTGCCAACTCTACGCTCTAACCACTAGGATACCTGCCTCCTCTACGCTCTAACCACTAGGCTACCTGCCACCTCTACACTCTAACCACTAGGCTACCTGCCGCCTATACACTCTAACCACTAGGCTACCTCCCGCCTGTACACTCTAACCACTAGGATACTTGCCACCTCTACACTCTAACCACTAGGCTACCTGCCTCCTCTACACTCTAACCACTAGGCTACCTGCCTCCTCTACACTCTAACGACTAGGATACCTGCCGCCTCTACGCTCTAACCACGAGGATACCTGCCGCCTCTACGCTCTAACCACTAGGATACCTGCCGCCTCTACGCTCTAACCACGAGGATACCTGCCGCCTCGACGCTCTAACCACTAGGATACCTGCCGCCTCGACGCTCTAACCACTAGGATACCTGCCGCCTCTACGCTCTAACCACGAGGATACCTGCCGCCTCTACGCTCTAACCACGAGGATACCTGCCGCCTCTACACTCTAACCACTAGGATACCTGCCGCCTCTACACTCTAACCACTAGGATACCTGCCGCCTCTACGCTCTAACCACTAGGATACCTGCCACCTCTACGCTCTAACCACTAGGATACCTGCCTCCTCTACCTATAAATTGCTATAGCAATTTATAGGTAGGTATAAATGCTGGTTTCGTCCTTGTATTCTTTCTCTATTTTATTTTACCTTTATTTTACTAGGCAAGTCAGTTAAGAACACATTCTTATTTTCAATGACGGCCTGGGAACAGTGGGGTTAACTGCCTGTTCAGGGGCAGAACGACAGATTTGTCAGCTCGGGGACCTTGTCAGCTCGGGGATTTGAACTTGCAACCATTTCGGTTACTAGTCCAACGCTCTAACCACTAGGCTACCCTGCCGCCCCTATGGTAGTGGCACTGTAGACAGAGAACACCCACAGACAGAAAACTCTACCCGTTGTTGCTAAAACGGTTGCCTTTAAAAACAATCTTGTACGATTTACTTGAACCCTACTGTTCTGAGTGCTTATCTCACAGAAACGTACCACCTCTATTGCGTATGCAGACACACTGACCCCCCCCCCACATGAACCTTATCATCTCACCAACGAGATCTAGGATCCAAATTCACCGTGTGTCTGCTTTGATGTTGATAAAACACCACGGACCCCATTGCTCCAGTGGAACCCCAGTAACGACCCCAGTTGTCCATTCAGCACCACGATTCAAAAAAAGTCACCCCAAAAAAGAACCCCCATAAGTCACTCAAAAAAATAATCCCCATAAATCACTCAAAAAAAGAACCCCCATAAGTCACTCAAAAAAAGAACCCCCATAAGTCACTCAAAAAAATAACCCCCATAAGTCACCCCAAAAAAGAACCCCCATAAGTCACCCCAAAAAAGAACCCCCATAAGTCACTCAACCCCCATAAGTCACTCACCCCATGAAGATGTTGCCGTTATCTAATAGTCCTATTCGTCAATTGGGTATTCGTAGAAATAGACGATGGTCACTTCTCACAATGGTGCTGGTTTTAGTAAAGTTACATCAAAGCTGAATCAATGTCTCGGCAAAATCACGTAATTATTAATTTAGTACTGTGCATAGCATATGGTGCATTCAGAAAGTATTCAGACCCCTTTACCTTTTTCCACATTTTGTTACGTGACAGCCTTATTCTAAAATGGATTGAATCTTTTTTTCCCACTAATCAATCTACACACAACACCCCATAATAACAAAGCAAAAACAGGTTTTTAGAAATGTCTGCTAATGTATTAAATAGAAATAACACAAATATCATATTTATATAAGCATTCATACCCTTTGCTTTAAGACTCAACATTGAGCTCAGCTGCATCCTGTTTCCGTTGATCATCATGGAGATGTATTTAAAACTTGATTGGAGTCCGCCTGTGGTAAATTCAATTAATTGGACATGATTTGGAAAGGCACACACCTGTCTATATAAGATCCCACAGTTGACGATGCTTGTCAGAGCAAATACCAAGCCATGAGGTCGAAGGAATTGTCCGTAGCGCTCTGAGACCGGATTGTGTCGAGGCACAGATCAGGGAAAGGGTACCAAAAAATGTCTGCAGCATTGAAGGTCCCCAAGAACACAGTGGCCTCCATCATTCTTAAATGGAACCACTAAGACTCTTCCAAGAGCTGGCCGCCCGGCCAAACTGAGCAATCGGGGGAGAAGGGCCCTTGGTCAGGGAGGTGACCAAGAAACCTGATGGTCTTTCTGTCAGAGCTCCAAAGTTCCCCTGTGGAGATGGGAGAACCTTCAAGAAGGACAACCATCTCTGCAGCACTACAGCAATCAGGCCTTTATGGTAGGGTGACCAGACGGAAGGCAGTCCTCAGTAAAAGGCACATGACAGCCTGCTTGGAGTTTTCCAAAAGGCACCTAAAGTACTCAGACCATGAGAAACAAGATTCTCTGGTCTGAAGAAACCAAGATTGAACTCTTTGGCCTGAATGCCAAGTGTCACGTCTGGAGGAAACCTGGCACCATCCCTACGGTGAAGCACGGTGGTGGCAGCATCATGCTGTGGGGATGTTTTTCAGCGGCAGGGACTGGGAGACTAGTGAGGATCGAGGGAAAGATGAACAGAGCAAAGTACAGAGAGATCCTTGATGAAAACCTGCTCCAGAGCACTCAGGACCTCAGACTGGGACGAAGGTTCACCTTCCAACAGGACAACGACCCTAAGCACACAACCAAGACAATGCAGGAGTGGCTTCGGGACACGTCTCTGGATGTTCTTGAGTGGCCCAACCAGAGCTCGGACTTGAACCTGATCGAACATCTCTGGAGAGACCTGAGAATAGCTGCGTAGCGATGCTTCCCATCCAACCTGACAGAGTTTGAGAGGATCTGCTGAGAATAATGGGAGAAACCCCCCAAATACAGGTGTGCCAAGCTTGTATTGACATACCCAAGTAGACTCTGTGCTTCAACAAAGTACCGAGTGAAGGGTCTGAATAGGTATGTAAATGTGATATTTCAGGGGGGAGGTTTTATGTCCAAAAATGTCTAGAAACCTGTTTTTGCTTTGTCCCTCTGGGTTATTGTGTGTAGATTGATGAGGGAAACAAACTATTTAATTATTTTTAGAATAAGGCTTTAACGTAACAAAAGGTGGAAAAAGTCAAGGGGTCTGAATACTTTCAGAATGTACTGTATAGGTCTACTGTAGGATACTGTAGTGGTACTGTATATGTCTACTGTAGGATACTGTAGTGGTACTGTATATGTCTACTGTAGGATACTGTAGTGGTACTGTATATGTCTACTGTAGGATACTGTAGTGGTACTGTATATGTCTACTGTAGGATACTGTAGTGGTACTGTATATGTCTACTGTAGGATACTGTAGTGGTACTGTACAGACCTACTGTAGCATACTGTAGGATACTGTAGTGGTACTGTATAGGTCTACTGTAGGATACTGTATGATACTGTAGTGGTACTGTACAGACCTACTGTAGCATACTGTAGGATACTGTAGTGGTACTGTACAGACCTACTGTAGCATACTGTAGGATACTGTAGTGGTACTGTATAGGTCTACTGTAGCATACTGTAGTGGTACTGTACAGACCTACTGTAGCATACTGTAGGATACTGTAGTGGTACTGTACAGACCTACTGTAGCATACTGTACAGACCTACTGTAGCATACTGTAGGATACTGTAGTGGTACTGTATAGGTCTACTGTAGGATACTGTAGTGGTACTGTACAGACCTACTGTAGCATACTGTAGGATACTGTAGTGGTACTGTACAGACCTACTGTAGCATACTGTATGATACTGTAGTGGTACTGTATAGGTCTACTGTATGATACTGTAGGATACTGTACAGACCTACTGTAGCATACTGTAGGATACTGTAGTGGTACTGTACAGACCTACTGTAGCATACTGTATGATACTGTAGTGGTACTGTATAGGTCTACTGTATGATACTGTAGGATACTGTACAGACCTACTGTAGCATACTGTAGGATACTGTAGTGGTACTGTATAGGTCTACTGTATGATACTGTAGTGGTACTGTACAGACCTACTGTAGCATACTGTAGGATACTGTAGTGGTACTGTATAGGTCTACTGTAGCATACTGTAGGATACTGTAGTGGTACTGTATAGACCTACTGTAGCATACTGTAGTGGTACTGTACAAACCTACTGTAGCATACTGTAGGATACAATACTTATTTCCACCATAATTTGCAAAAAAATTCTACAATGTAATTTTCTGGATTTTTTTTCTCATTTTGTCTGTCATAGTTGAAGTGTACCTATGATGAAAATTACAGGCCTCTCTCATATTTTTAAATGGGAGAACTTGCACAATTGTTGGCTGACTAAATACTTTTTTGCCCCACTGTATATAGCCTAGGCCTGTAACGTATAATGAAGGAGATGGGTCATTTGATTGAGACCACACTAGGCACACTTGATATTGTGCGCTCAGCAGATAATCCGGGATGAGGGGCAGCACAGGGCACACATCGAGATACTATAATAAAGAAATCATTCTCTAAACCCTGAGCAATATGACATTTAATTGATTACAAATTACATGATCCTCCCTTGGACTCAATAGAAAAATATATACTAACCCCCCCAACCCCCGCTCCCCCATTTTTCTCTGGGTAACTGTTGTGTAAATTTCCCATCTCTCCCTAACTTGACTTACTTTAACTTTAAACCCTTTCATTTGCTCTGGTTCTGTGTTGAATTGTTTTTGTTGTTGTTGTTGTTGTTGAGCTAAGCCTTTAGTCTTTAGCCTTTAGCATTTAGCCTTTAGCCTTTAGCCTTTAGCATTTAGCCTTTAGCTTTTAGCATTTAGTCTTTAGCCTTTAGCATTTAGCCTTTAGCATTTAGCCTTTAGCCTTTAGCCTCCCCATCAGCGTAACTGGTTGTTGCTACTGGTTTTCTCCAGGTGCACACCCAGGGCCAGTGGGCCTACAGAGAAGACTATGTCCAGGATGGTTACGCTACAGATCCCCACCAGATCCCCCCCCTGCCCCCGCGGGCCCACTCCCCTCTACCCCTCGCAGCGGACCGTGGAGGCTGGATAGGCACACCCCAGCCCTCGCTGGAGGGGGGTCTCCGTAGTCTACCTGATTCCGGTCGCGCCTCGCCCTGTCCGAGAGACGGAGAGTTCTTCCTACGCCTCCTTCAGACGGAGGTGGAGAGGATGGAGGGATGGTGTCAGAACATGGAGAGAGAGGCGGAGGAGAACGAGCTGCCGGAGGAGGGTGAGGAAAGGGGGAGGAAAGGGGGAGAGAGGGTGGAAGGCAGGGTGGAAGAGGGGTGAGATGTTGGATGAGTGCTGGGGGGGTTGTCAGAAAGAGTAGGAAGTAAGTTATAGGAAAGATGGACTGGTTTGAGCCTTAGCTCACAAGTTTCATACGTTGGACTCTCCACTTCCTGTGTCCTGACTTCCCCCGTCTTTCTGTTGCCTTACATCCTGTTTCCTGTGTGTTTCCTGTCCAGTTCTGGAGCTGATCCGTAATACGGTGGGCAGTGCCCAGATGCTCATGACCCAGAAGGTCCAGCAGTTCTTCCGTCTGTGCCAACAAAGCGTGGTGAGTGTGTGTGTGTGTGTGTGTGTGTGTGTGTGTGTGTGTGTGTGTGTGTGTGTGTGTGTGTGTGTGTGTGTGTGTGTGTGTGTGTGTGTGTGTGTGTGTGTGTGTGTGTGTGTGTGTGTGTGTGGTTTCACTATCCTTGTGGGACAAAATTTTTTTTGACAATGTGGGGACATTTCACCTGTCCCTTCAAGGAAAAAGGCTATTTTAGGTTTGGGGTTCAGGTTACAATTAGGGTTAGGGTTAGAGGTTAGGATTACGGGTTAGGATTAGAGGTTAGGATTAGAGGTTAGAGGTTAGGATTAGAGGTTAGGGTTAGGATTAGAGGTTAGGATTACGGGTTAGGATTAGAGGTTAGGATTAGGATTAGAGGTTAGGATTACGGGTTAGGATTAGAGGTTAGGGTTAGGATTAGAGGTTAGGATTAGAAATTAGGTTTAGGGTTAGGATTAGAGGTTAGGATTAGAGGTTAGGATTAGAGGTTAGGTTTAGGATTAGAGGTTAGGTTTAGGATTAGGATTAGAGGTTAGGGTTAGGTTCAGGGATAGGATTAGAAGTTAGGTTTCTATTTAGGTTTAGGGTTAAGGTTAAGGTTGGGGTTTGGTTAGGGTTTGGTTGGGGTTTGGTTGGGGTTTGGTTAGGGTTTGGTTAGGGTGTGGTTAGGGTTTGGTTGGGGTTTGGTTGGGGTTTGGTTAGGGTTTGGTTGGGGTTTGGTTGGGGTTTGTTTAGGGTTTGGTTGGGGTTTGGTTAGGGTTTGGTTAGGGTTTGGTTGGGGTTTGGTTAGGGTTTGGTTAGGGTTTGGTTAGGGTTTGGTTAGGGTTTGGTTGGGGTTTGGTTGGGGTTTGGTTAGGGTTTGGTTAGGGTTTGGTTTTTGGTTGGGGTTTGGTTAGGGTTTGGTTGGGGGTTTGGTTAGGGTTTGGTTAGGGTTTGGTTAGGGTTTGGTTAGGGTTTGGTTAGGGTTTGGTTAGGGTTTGGTTTGGGGTTTGGTTAGGGTTTGGTTAGGGTTTGTTTAGGGTTTGGTTGGGGTTTGGTT
>NW_025746296.1:0-35000 GCF_021184085.1 Oncorhynchus gorbuscha
ATACTGTAGTATCCTTTAGTCAGTCCATACTGTAGTATCCTTTAGTCAGTCCATACTGTAGTATCCTCTAGTCAGAGTTGAGTCAGTCCATACTGTAGTATCCTTTAGTCAGTCCATACTGTAGTATCCTTTAGTCAGTCCATACTGTAGTATCCTCTAGTCTAGTCAGTCCATACTGTAGTATCCTTTAGTCAGTCCATACTGTAGTATCCTTTAGTAGTCCATACTGTAGTATCCTTTAGTCAGTCCATACTGTAGTATCCTCTAGTCAGTCAGAGTTGAGTCAGTCCATACTGTAGTATCCTTTAGTCAGTCCATACTGTAGTATCCTTTAGTCAGTCCATACTGTAGTATCCTCTAGTCAGTCCATACTGTAGTATCCTCTAGTCAGTCCATACTGTAGTATCCTCTAGTCAGTCCATACTGTAGTATCCTTTAGTCAGTCCATACTGTAGTATCCTCTAGTCAGTCCATACTGTAGTATCCTTTAGTCAGTCCATACTGTAGTATCCTTCTAGTCAGTCCATACTGTAGTATCCTTTAGTCAGTCCATACTGTACTGTAGTTAGTCAGTCCATACTCCTCTAGTCAGAGTTGAGTCAGTCCATACTGTAGTGTCCTCTAGTCAGAGTTGAGTCAGTCCATACTGTAGTGTCCCTAGTCTAGTCAGTCCATACTGTAGTATCCTTTAGTCAGTCCATACTGTAGTATCCTTTAGTCAGTCCATACTGTAGTATCCTTTAGTCAGTCCATACTGTAGTATCCTCTAGTCAGTCCATACTGTACTGTTAGTCAGTCCATACTGTAGTATCCTCTAGTCAGTCCATACTGTAGTATCCTTTAGTCAGTCCCAGTACTAGTCAGTCCATACTGTAGTATCCTTTAGTCAGTCCATACTGTAGTATCCTTTAGTCAGTCCCAGTACTAGTCAGTCCATACTGTAGTGTCCTCTAGTCAGAGTCAGTCCATACTGTAGTATCCTCTAGTCAGTCCATACTGTAGTATCCTTTAGTCAGTCCATACTAGTAGTATCCTCTAGTCAGTCCATACTGTAGTATCCTCTAGTCAGAGTTGAGTCAGTCCATACTGTAGTATCCTCTAGTCAGTCCATACTGTAGTGTCCTCTCAGAGTAGTATCCATACTGTAGTATTTAGTCAGTCCATACTGTAGTATCTCTAGTCAGAGTTAGTCAGTCCATACTGTAGTATCCTCTAGTGTCCTACTAGTCAGTCAGTCCATACTTGAGTCAGTCCAGTGTCCTCTAGTCTGTAGTATCCTCTAGTCAGAGTTGAGTCAGTCCATACTGTAGTATCCTTTAGTCAGTCCATACTGTAGTATCCTCTAGTCAGTCCATACTGTAGTGTCCTCTAGTCAGAGTTGAGTCAGTCCATACTGTAGTATCCTCTAGTCAGTCCATACTGTAGTATCTCTAGTTTAGTCAGTCCATACTGTAGTATCCTTTAGTCAGTCCATACTGTATCCTCAGAGTTAGTCAGTCCATACTGTAGTATCCTCTAGTCAGTCCATACTGTAGTATCCTAGTCAGAGTTAGTCAGTCCATACATAGTCAGTCCATACTGTAGTATCTCTCAGAGTTAGTCAGTCCATAGTATGTAGTCAGTCCCTCTAGTCAGAGTTGAGTCAGTCCATACTGTAGTATCCTCTAGTCAGTCCATAGTATCCTTTAGTCAGTCCATATAGTATCCTCTGTTAGTAGTCCATACCTTTAGTCAGTCCATACTGTAGTATCCTCTAGTCAGAGTTGAGTCAGTCCATACTGTAGTGTCCTCTAGTCAGAGTTGAGTCAGTCCATACTGTACTGTAGTCAGTCCATACTAGTCCTCTAGTCAGTTAGAGTCAGTCCATACTGTAGTATCCTCTAGTCAGAGTTGAGTCAGTCCATACTGTAGTATCCTCTTGAGTCAGTCCATACTGTAGTATCCTCTAGTCAGAGTTGAGTAGTCCATACTGTAGTATCCTTTAGTCAGTAGTATCCTCTAGTCAGAGTCCATACTTAGTATCTCTCAGAGTTAGTCAGTCCATACTGTAGTATCCTTTAGTCTAGTCCAGTCCATACTGTAGTCAGTCCATACTGTAGTATCCTCTAGTCAGTTGAGTCTCTAGTCAGAGTTGAGTCAGTCAGTCCATACTGTAGTATCCTCTAGTCAGAGTAGTATCCTTTAGTGAGTCAGTCCATACTGTAGTATCCTTTAGTCAGTCCATACTGTAGTAGTTAGTCAGTCCATACTGTAGTATCCTCAGAGTTAGTCAGTCCATACTGTAGTATCCTCTAGTCAGAGTTGAGTCAGTCCATACTGTAGTATCCTCTAGTCAGAGTTAGTCAGTCCATACTGTAGTATCCTCTAGTCAGTCCATACTGTAGTATCCCTCTAGTCAGTCCATACTGTAGTATCCTCTAGTCAGAGTTGAGTCAGTCCATACTGTAGTATCCTCTAGTCAGAGTTGAGTCAGTCCATACTGTAGTATCCTAGTCAGAGTTAGTCAGTCCATACTGTAGTATCTTTAGTCAGTCCATACTTAGTATCAGTCCATACTGTAGTATCCTCTAGTCAGAGTCCATACTGTAGAGTCAGTCCATACTGTAGTATCCTCTAGTCAGTCCATAGTTAGAGTCAGTCCATACTGTAGTATCCTTTAGTCAGTCCATACTGTAGTATCCCTAGTTTAGTCAGTCCATACTGTAGTATCCTCCTAGTCAGTCCATACTGTAGTCATCCATACTAGTCAGAGTTGAGTCAGTCCATACTGTAGTATCCTTTAGTCAGTCCATACTGTAGTATCCTCTAGTTTAGTCAGTCCATACTGTAGTATCCTTTAGTCAGTCCATCCATACTGTCAGTCCATACTGTAGTATCTAGTCAGTCCATACTGTAGTATCCTCTAGTCAGAGTCCATACTGTAGTATCCTTTAGTCAGTCCATACTAGTCAGTATCCTCTAGTCAGAGTTGAGTCAGTCCATACTGTAGTATCCTTTAGTCAGTCCATACTCAGTAGTATCCCTTTAGTCAGTCCATACTGTAGTATCCTAGTCAGTCCATTAGTCAGTCCATACTGTAGTATCCTCTAGTAGTCAGTCCATACTGTAGTATCCCTCCTTTAGTCAGTCCATACTGTAGTATCCTCAGAGTTAGTCAGTCCATACTGTAGTATCCTCTAGTCAGTCCATACTGTAGTATCAGTCCCTGTAGTATCTTTAGTCAGTCCATACTGTAGTATCCTCTAGTCAGTCCATACTGTAGTATCCTTTAGTCAGTCCATACTGTAGTACTAGTCAGTCCATCCTCTAGTCAGTCCATACTGTAGTATCCTTGAGTCAGTCCAGAGTTGAGTCAGTCCATACTGTAGTATCCTTTAGTCAGTCCATACTGTAGTATCCCTCTAGCTGTAGTGTCCTCTAGTCAGAGTTGAGTCAGTCCATACAGTATCCTCAGAGTTAGTCAGTCCATACTGTAGTATCCTCAGTCCATACTGTAGTATCCCTAGTCAGTCCATACTGTAGTAGTCCTCTAGTCAGAGTTGAGTCAGTCCATACTGTAGTATCCTTTAGTCAGTCCATACTGTAGTAGTCCATACTGTAGTATCCTAGTCAGAGTTGAGTCAGTCCATACTGTAGTATCCTCTAGTCAGTCCATACTGTAGTTCAGAGTCAGTCCATACTGTAGTATCCTTTAGTCAGTCCATACTGTAGTCAGTCCATACCTCTAGTCAGTCCATACTGTAGTATCCTCTAGTCAGTCCATACTGTAGTATCCTCTAGTCAGAGTTAGTCAGTCCATACTGTAGTATCCTTAGTCAGTCCATACTGTAGTATCCTCTAGTCAGAGTTAGTCAGTCCATACTGTAGTATCCTTTAGTCAGTCCATACATACTAGTCAGTCCATACTGTAGTCAGTCCTTTAGTCAGTCCATACTGTAGTATCCTCTAGTCAGTCCATACTAGTATCCTCTAGTCAGTCCATACTGTAGTATCCTCTAGTCAGTCAGTCCATACTGTAGTATCCTTTAGTCAGTCCATACTGTAGTATCCTTTAGTCAGTCCATACTGTAGTATAGTCAGTCCATATAGTCAGTCCATACTGTAGTATCCTCTAGTCAGTCAGTCCATACTGTAGTATCCTTTAGTCAGTCCATACTGTAGTATCCTTTAGTCAGTCCATACTGTAGTATCCTTTAGTCAGTCCATACTGTAGTATCCTTTAGTCAGTTAGTCAGTCAGTCCATACTGTAGTATCCTTTAGTCAGTCCATACTGTAGTATCCTTTAGTCAGAGTTGAGTCAGTCCATACTGTAGTATCCTCTAGTCAGAGTTGAGTCAGTCCATACTGTAGTATCCTCTAGTCAGAGTTCCAACCATGACCCTCCAACCATGAATCATGACCCTTCCACCCATAACCCTACATAACCATGCGTGGCCATCTAGTGAACTGATTCTGGTTCCAAAAGATGTTCCACCTCACCTTTGACCTGTTGGAGCAGACGGCCACGCCCACATCTGGGATCCAGACTATGTTCTGGATGGCTCCTGACCCGGCTATTACTGTCTGGAGCACTGAGCCGTCCTGTTATATATAAACACAGGCAGACAGGCAGACAGGCAGACAGACAGACAGACAGACAGACAGGCAGGCAGGCAGGCAGGCAGGCAGGCAGGCAGGCAGGCAGGCAGGCAGACAGACAGGCAGACAGTATTCAGTGTTTTCAACAGGTTTAACAGGACAGTAACCACACACAGACAGACAGGCAGACAGGCAGACAGACAGACAGACAGACAGAAAATGTATTCAGTGTTTTCAACAGGTTTAACAGGACAGTAACCACACACAGACACACAGACAGGCAGGCAGGCAGACAGTATTCAGTGTTTTCAACAGGTTTAACAGGACAGTAACCACACAGACAGACAGACAGACAGACAGACAGACAGACAGACAGACAGACAGACAGACAGACAGACAGACAGACAGACAGACAGACAGACAGACAGACAGACAGACAGACAGACAGACAGACAGACAGACAGACAGACAGACAGACAGACAGACAGACAGACAGACAGACAGACAGACAGACAGACAGACAGACAGACAGACAGACAGACAGACAGACAGACAGACAGACAGACAGACAGACAGACAGACAGACAGACAGACAGACAGACAGACAGACAGTATTCAGTGTTTTCAACAGGTTTAACAGGACAGTAACCACACACAGCTAAAAGTGCTTGTTTGAGCAACAGTCTATTAAATTTGTCTAAACATATTTCTCATAAGATCCAGGAAGTTCACTGTTACTTTATTCTTTAAACCTCTGGAACAAGCTCCTAGCACCTGGGTGAACAATGTTCCTCTCTGTGTGTGTGTGTCTTCTCACCCGTAAGGACCAGATGTTCATGAGGCCTCCCACGCCTCCAGACACCAGGGCCAGGCCGTCAGGGCTGAAGACTACTGTCCTCACCGGGGTGATATGACCCTTCAACTGGAACACACACACCGCCCCCTCCACACGCCTGCTGGAACTCTGCTGCTGCTGGGGACACGCACGCACGCACGCACGCACGCACACACACACACAGAATGGGGTGGGGAGGAAAAGAGAACCCTTTGAAAAACTGTACCTGACGCAACCAATCAAATCAAGCCAATTACAACCAATCAAATCAAGCCAATTACAACCGATCAAATTAGATCAATACAACCGATCAAATTAGATCAATACAACCGATCAAATTAGATCTTGTACAGATGATGGGGGTAGAAGTGTCCCCCCCCCCCTCTAACGGATCTAGCCTAATCCCAATTCCAACCGTGTCCCCATTAGCAGGGCTAAACAATATCTGACCCAGGAGCAGTGGTTAGGCAGACACCTCTACCTACTACTGATTTATCATACCTTGCGTTTGGCTTTGGGTTCGTTGTCCCTCCGTGCCTCGGAGCCAGAAGAGGTGGATTCTGGGAAGGCAGAGGCGTCTTGAGGTACGGTCCAGACTGACACCAGTCCGTTTTGGCAACACCTGGAATAGCACAGATCTCTTTTAAATGTGTGTGTTGGTTTGTATTACTATACAGGTGAGGACATTGTGAGATCCTGTGGTAAAATGTAGATGTCCACAGATTTTTTTTACTCAATTCGATTCTATTTTTACTTCTCTTTCTGGAAAAACAGAGTGTCCTTGCATTCAAGCAGCACCAGACTAGAACTGAGGAATGAGAAGGTTATCCTTGTGAAAGTAGCAGAGTGTCAAAACCTGCCTAAATGTCAGTTATCCAGACAGAGACTGATCAACCTGACCACAGAGTTCATCTATAGTCCTCTATAGTCCACTACAGACATATATAGTCCTCTATAGTCCTCTATAGTCCACTACAGACATCTATAGTCCTCTATAGTCCACTACAGACATCTATAGTCCACTACAGACATCTATAGTCCACTACAGACATCTATAGTCCTCTATAGTCCACTAAAGACATCTATATTCCACTAAAGACATCTATATTCCACTAAAGACATATATAGTCCACTAAAGACATCTATAGTCCACTATAGTCCCCTAAAGACATCTATAGTCCACTAAAGACATCTATAGTCCACTAAAGACATATATAGTC
This sequence comes from Oncorhynchus gorbuscha, assembly GCF_021184085.1. Classification (NCBI taxonomy): domain Eukaryota; kingdom Metazoa; phylum Chordata; class Actinopteri; order Salmoniformes; family Salmonidae; genus Oncorhynchus; species Oncorhynchus gorbuscha. The sequence continues at coordinate 6,635 of NW_025746296.1, forward strand.
CACTATAGTCCCCTAAATACATCTATAGTCCACTAAAGACATATATATAGTCCACTATAGTCCCCTAAATACATCTATAGTCCACTAAAGACATCTATAGTCCACTAAAGACATCTATAGTCCACTAAAGACATATATAGTCCACTAAAGACATATATAGTCCACTATAGTCCACTAAAGACATCTAGAGTCCACTATAGTCCAGTAAAGACATCTATAGTCCACTATAGCCCCCTAAAGACATCTATAGTCCACTATAGTCCACTAAAGACATCTATAGTCCTCTATAGTCCACTAAAGACATCTATATTCCACTAAAGACATATATAGTCCACTAAAGACATCTATAGTCCACTATAGTCCATTAAAGACATCTATAGTCCACTAAAGACATCTATAGTCCACTAAAGACATCTATAGTCCACTATAGTCCCCTAAATACATCTATAGTCCACTAAAGACATCTATAGTCCACCAAAGACACCTATAGTCCACTAAAGACATCTATAGTCCACCAAAGACATCTATAGTCCACCAAAGACATCTATAGTCCACTAAAGACATATATAGTCCACTATAGTCCCCTAAAGACATCTATAGTCCACTAAAGACATCTATAGTACACTAAATACATATATAGTCCACTATAGTCCCCTAAAGACATCTATAGTCCACTAAAGACATCTATAGTCCACTATAGTCCCCTAAACACATCTATAGTCCACTAAAGACATCTATAGTCCACTAAAGACATATATAGTCCATTATAGTCCCCTAAAGACATCTATAGTCCACTATAGTCCCCTAAAGACATTTATAGTCCACTAAAGACATCTATAGTCCACTATAGTCCACTAAAGACATCTATAGTCTATAGTCTAAAGACATCTATAGTCCTAAAGACATTTATAGTCCACTAAAGACATCTATAGTCCACTATAGTCCACTAAAGACATCTATAGTCCACTATAGCCCCCTAAAGACATCTATAGTCCACTAAAGACATCTATAGTCCTCTATAGTCCACTAAAGACATCTATATTCCACTAAAGACATATATAGTCCACTAAAGACATCTATAGTCCACTATAGTCCATTAAAGACATCTATAGTCCACTAAAGACATCTATAGTCCACTATAGTCCCCTAAAGACATCTATAGTCCACTATAGTCCCCTAAATACATCTATAGTCCACTAAAGACATCTATAGTCCACTAAAGACATATATAGTCCACTGTAGTCCACTAAAGACGTCTATAGTCCACTAAAGACATCTATAGTCCACCAAAGACATCTATAGTCCACCAAAGACATATATAGTCCACTAAAGACATCTATAGTCCACCAAAGACATCTATAGTCCACTAAAGACATATATAGTCCACTATAGTCCCCTAAAGACATCTATAGTCCACTAAAGACATCTATAGTACACTAAATACATATATAGTCCACTATAGTCCCCTAAAGACATCTATAGTCCACTATAGTCCCCTAAAGACATTTATAGTCCATTAAAGACATCTATAGTCCACTAAAGTACAGTTCAGTGAATTAATATCAACACAGTCCAGTCCAGTTGAATACCATACGTACGTGGCCAGCATGTTGAGAGGTTTGGCTCCGTGTCCAGTCAGACCACACCAGGCCACTCCATTGACCTGGGCAGGGTGGGGTAGGCTCTGCAGACACTTCCAGCCGGCTCCGGGGTTTGACCCTGACCCAGGGCTGGACCATAGCTTCACAACGTCCTCTTTGGCACAGGTCAACAGCATCTGACCAGTAGGATCCCACTTTATACTGGTGATGGACTCCTGGGACAGACACATATAATGATACTATTAATCATAATACTACCAATAATAATCATCATAATAACAATAATATTAATCAATACTAGTACTACTACTACCACAACTACTACAACTAATACTACTACTACTAATACTACTACTACCAATACACCAAATACTACTACTACTACTACTAATAATAATAATAATACTACTACTAGTACAACTACTGTTACAACTACTAATACTAATACTACTACAACTAATACTACTACTACTACTAATACTACTACTACCAATATACCTAATAATACTACTACTACTAATAATAATACTACTACTACCAGTAGTACTACTACTGTTACAACTACTAATACTAATACTACTACCACTACTACAACCAATAATAATACTACTGCTAATACAACTAATAATAATACTACTACTACCGCTATTAATAATACTACCAATTCTACTACTACTAATCATAATACTACTACTACTACTGCTGCCAATAATACTACCACTACAGCTAGTAATAATAATAATACTACCACCTCTAATAATAATAGTACTAATAATACTACTATTACTAATACAACTACTACCACCACTAATAATAATAGTACTAATAATACTACTATTACTAATACAACTACTACCACCACTAATAATAATAATACCACTAATAATACTACCGCTAATAATACCAATACCACTGCTAATAATACTACGAATAATACTACTACTAATAATAATAATACTATTACTAATAAATCTACTACCACCACTAATAATAATAATACCAATAATAATACTACCACTAATAATAACAATACTACTGCTAATAATACTACTAATGGAACTACTACTAATAATAATACCGCTAATAATACTACTACTAATGAAACAAATACTAACAATAATAATAATACTGCCAATACTACTACTACTAATAATAATAATACTAATAATAATACTACGTATACTACTAATAATAATAATACTTCTACTACTAATGAAACTACTAATACTAATAATAATAGTACTACTACTACCACCACGAATAATACTACTACTAATACTACTAATAAAACTACTACTACCACTGCTACTAGTACTACTGATACTACTATGACTAATACTAATAATAAAACTACTACTACTAATGATAATAATAATAATAATAATAATAATATATGCCATTTATCCAAAGCGACTTACAGTCATGTGTGCATACATTCTACGTATGGGTGGTCCCGGGGATCGAACCCACTACCCTGGCGTTACAAGCGCCATGCTCTACCAACTGAGCTACAGAATGAAACAACTACTACTACTACTACTAATACTACCGCTAATAATACTACTAATAATAATACTACTATGAATAATAAAACTACTACTACCACTACTACTAGTAGTACTATGACTAATGCTAATAATAAAACTACTACCACCACTAATGATAATACTACTACTACTAATAATAATAATACTACTATGAATAATAAAACTACTACTACCACTACTACTAGTAGTACTACTACTAATACTACTAATAATACTACTACGACTAATGCTAATAATAAAAATACTACCACCACTAATGATAATACTACTACGACTAATAACAATACTACTACTAATAATACTACTACTACTAATGAAACTACTACTACTACCACCGCAAATAATACTACTACTAATAAAACTACTACTACCACTGCTACTAGTACTACTAAGACTACTAAGACTACTAATAATACTACTACGACTAATACTAATAATGAAACTACTACTACTACTAATGAAACAACTACTACTACTACTACTGCTAATAATACTACTACTAATAATAAAACTACTACCACTGCTACTAGTACTACTAAGACTACTAATAATACTACTACTACTAATGAAACTACTACTAATAATAATAATACTACTACTACTACCACCGCAAATACTACTACTACTAATAAAACTACTACTACCACTGCTACTAGTACTACTAAGACTACTAATAATACTACTACGACTAATACTAATAATAAAACCACTACTACTAATGAAACAACTACTACTACTACTACTGCTAATAATACTACTACTAATAATAAAACTACTACCACCACTAATGAAACAACTACTACTACTACTACTGCTAATAATACTACTACTAATAATAAAACTACTACTACCACCACTAATGATGATAATAATACTACTACTACTAATAATAATAAAACTACTACCACCACTAATGATGATAATAATACTACTACTACTAATACTAATAATAAAACTACTACTGCCACTACCAATAACAATACTACCAATAATAATACTACTAATACTGAAAATAATACTACAGCCGCTAATAATACTACTGCTACTAATAATAACAATAATAATAACTATAGGTGACACACAGGAGGAGACAGAGACTAAAAACATGAAGATATCTAGTGACCGACCCAGTGCTATAGGAGATACACAGGAGGAGACAGAGACTAAAAACATGATGATATCTAGTGACCCAGTGCTATAGGTGACACACAGGAGGAGACAGAGACTAAAAACATGAAGATATCTAGTGACCCAGTGCTATAGGAGATACACAGGAGGAGACAGAGACTAAAAACATGAAGATATCTAGTGACCAGGTGCTATAGGAGATACACAGGAGGAGACAGAGACTAAAAACATGAAGATATCTAGTGACGCAGTGCTATAGGAGATACACAGGAGGAGACTAAAAACATGAAGATATCTAGTGACCCAGTGCTATAGGAGATACACAGGAGGAGACAGAGACTAAAAACATGAAGATATCTAGTGACCCAGTGCTATAGGTGACACACAGGAGGAGACAGAGACTAAAAACATGAAGATATCTAGTGACCCAGTGCTATAGGAGATACACAGGAGGAGACAGAGACTAAAAACATGAAGATATCTAGTGACCCAGTGCTATAGGAGATACACAGGAGGAGACAGAGACTAAAAACATGAAGATATCTAGTGACCCAGTGCTATAGGAGACACACAGGAGGAGACAGAGACTAAAAACATGAAGATATCTAGTGACCCAGTGCTATAGGAGACACACAGGAGGAGACAGAGACTAAAAACATGAAGATATCTAGTGACCCAGTGCTATAGGAGACACACAGGAGGAGACAGAGACTAAAAACATGAAGATATCTAGTGACCCAGTGCTATAGGAGATACACAGGAGGAGACAGAGACTAAAAACATGAAGATATCTAGTGACCCAGTGCTATAGGAGACACACAGGAGGAGACAGAGACTAAAAACATGAAGATATCTAGTGACCCAGTGCTATAGGAGACACACAGGAGGAGACAGAGACTAAAAACATGAAGATATCTAGTGACCCAGTGCTATAGGAGATACACAGGAGGAGACAGAGACTAAAAACACAAAAGTTGAAACTAAGGTATAGGACCAACATTAGATAATGTGTTAGTTTCTATGTGGTGTTTTATCCCTATTATTATTTATGGGCATCGATGACCATGACAGCTCCTTTCTCCAGAGGTATAATATAATATAATATAATGTGATATAATGTAATATAATATAATATAATATAATGTGATATAATATAATGTGATATAATATAATATAATGTGATATAATATAATATAATGTGATATAATGTAATGTGATATAATATAATATAATGTAATATAATGTAATATAATGTGATATAATATAATGTGATATAATATAATATAATGTAATATAATGTAATATAATGTGATATAATATAATATGATATAATATAATATAATGTGATATAATATAATATAATGTGATATAATATAATGTGATATAATATAATATAATGTGATATAATATAATATAATATAATGTGATATAATATAAATATAATATAATATAATGTGATATAATATAATATAATGTGATATAATATAATGTGATATAATATAATGTGATATAATATAATGTGATATAATATAATATAATGTGATATAATATAATATAATGTGATATAATATAATATAATGTGATATAATATAAATATAATATAATGTGATATAATATAATGTGATATAATATAATGTGATATAATATAATGTGATATAATATAAATGTGATATAATATAATGTGATATAATATAATGTGATAATGTGATATAATATAATGTGATATAATATAATGTGATATAATATAATATAATGTGATATAATATAATATAATGTGATATAATATAATATAATGTGATATAATATAATATAATATAATATAATATAATGTGATATAATATAATATAATGTGATATAATATAATGTGATAATATAATGTGATATAATATAATATAATGTGATATAATATAATATAATATAATATAATATAATGTGATATAATATAATATAATATAATATAATGTGATATAATATAATATAATGTGATATAATATAATGTGATATATATAATATAATGTGATATAATATAATGATATAATATAATGATATAATATAATGTGATATAATATAATGTGATATAATATAATGATATAATATGATATAATATAATGTGATATAATATAATGTGATATAATATAAATATAATATGATATGATATAATATAATGTGATATAATATAATATAAATATAATATAATGTGATATAATATATAATATAATATAATGTGATATAATATAATATAATGTGATATAATATAATATAATGTGATATAATATAATGATATAATATAATGTGATATAATATAATGTGATATAATATAATGATATAATATAATGTGATATAATATAATGTGATATAATATAATGTGATATAATATAATGTGATATAATATAAATATAATATAATGTGATATAATATAATGTGATATAATATAATGTGATATAATATAATGTGATATAATATAATATAATATATGATATAATATATATATAATGTGATATAATATAATGTGATATAATATAAATATAATATAATGTGATATAATATATAATATAATATAATGTGATATAATATAAATATAATATAATGTGATATAATATAATATAATGTGATATAATATATATATATAATGATATAATATAATATGATATAATATAATGTGATATAATATAATGTGATATAATATAATATAATGTGATATAATATAATATAATGTGATATAATATAATGTGATATAATATAATGTGATATAATATAATGTGATATAATATAATGTGATATAATATAATGTGATATAATATAATGTGATATAATATAATGTGATATAATATAATATAATGTGATATAATATAATGTGATATAATATATGTGATATAATATAATGTGATATAATATAATGTGATATAATATAATGTGATATAATATAATATAATGTGATATAATATAATGTGATATAATATAATGTGATATAATATAATATAATGTGATATAATATAATGTGATATAATATAATGTGATATAATATAATGTGATATAATATAATGTGATATAATATAATGTGATATAATATAATGTGATATAATATAATGTGATATAATATATATAATATAATATGATATAATATAATGTGATATAATATAATGTGATATAATATAATGTGATATAATATATATGTGATATAATATAATGTGATATAATATAATGTGATATAATATAATGTGATATAATATAATATAATGTGATATAATATAATGTGATATAATATAATGTGATATAATATAATGTGATATAATATAATATAATGTGATATAATATAATATAATATAATGTGATATAATATAATATGTGATATAATATAATATAATATAATGTGATATAATATAATGTGATATAATATAATGATATAATATAATGATATAATATAATGTGATATATAATATAATATAATGTGATATAATATAATGTGATATAATATAATATAATGTGATATAATATAATGTGATAATAATATAATATAATGTGATATAATGTGATATAATATAATGTGATATAATATATATATAATATAATGTGATATAATATAATGTGATATAATATAATGTGATATAATATAATGTGATATAATATAATGTGATATAATATAATATAATGTGATATAATATAATGTGATATAATATAATATAATAATATGTGATATAATATAATGTGATATAATATAATGTGATATAATATAATATAATGTGATATAATATAATATAACATAATATAATATAACATAATATAATGTGATATAATATAATATAATGTGATATAATATAATGTGATATAATATAATGTGATATAATATAATGATATAATATAATATAATGTGATATAATATAATGATATAATATAATGTGATATAATATAATGTGATATAATATAATGTGATATAATATAATGTGATATAATATAATATAATGTGATATAATATAATGTGATATAATATAATGTGATAATATAATGTGATATAATATAATGTGATATAATATAATATAATATAATGTGATATAATATAATATAATGTGATATAATATAATGTGATATAATATAATGTGATATAATATAATATAATATAATATAATATAATGTGATATAATATAATGTGATATAATATAATGTGATATAATATAATATAATGTAATATAATATAATATAATGTGATATAATATAATGTGATATAATATAATGTGATATAATATAATGTGATATAATATAATGTGATATAATATAATGTGATATAATAATGTGATATAATATAATGTGATATAATATAATGTGATATAATATAATATAATGTGATATAATATAATGTGATATAATATAATGTGATATAATATAATGTGATATAATATAATGTGATATAATATAATGTGATATAATATAATGTGATATAATATAATGTGATATAATATAATGTGATATAATATAATGTGATATAATATAATGTGATATAATATAATGTGATATAATATAATGTGATATAATATAATGTGATATAATATAATGTGATATAATATAATATAATATAATATAATGTGATATAATATAATATAATATAATGTGATATAATATAATATAATGTGATATAATATAATGTGATATAATATAATGTGATATAATATAATGTGATATAATATAATGTGATATAATATAATATAATGTGATATAATATAATGTGATATAATATAATGTGATATAATATAATATAATGTGATATAATATAATGTGATATAATATAATGTGATATAATATAATGTGATATAATATAATGTGATATAATATAATATAATATAATGTGATATAATATAATATAATGTGATATAATATAATGTGATATAATATAATATAATGTGATATAATATAATGTGATATAATATAATGTGATATAATATAATGTGATATAATATAATGTGATATAATATAATGTGATATAATATAATATAATGTGATATAATATAATGATATAATATAATGTGATATAATATAATATAATGTGATATAATATAATGTGATATAATATAATATAATGTGATATTATTATATAGAGATAGTGGTGACCTTATGGGCATCGATGACCACGACAGCTCCTTTCTCCAGAGGCTCTTTGGTGCCAATCAGCAGCTTGCCATCGGCGTAGCCCACGGCGAACGGTCTGTCCTCGCTGTACCAGGCGATGTGGATCACTGACACTACAACAGAAAAACAACCATCAAAACGGTCAGAAGTCTAAATCGGGAGAGTCACAAATCAACACGACTTCAGATCAGTGTCTTAAAGTAAAACACAAACATATGATCAATGACACACAAGAGACACACACTTTTTAAAAATCTTTATTTAACCAGGCAAGTCAGTTAAGAACAAATTCTTATTTTCAATGACGGCCTGGGAACAGTGGGTTAACTGCCTGTTCAGGGGCAGAACGACAGATTTGTACATTGTCAGCTCGGGGGTTTGAACTTGCAAGCTTCCGGTTACTAGTCCAACGCTCTAACCACTAGGCTACCCTGCCGCCCCTCCACTCTAACCACTAGGCTACCCTGCCGCCCCTCCACTCTAACCACTAGGCTACCCTGCCACCTCTCCACTCTAACCACTAGGCTACCCTGCCGCCCCTCCACTCTAACCACTAGGCTACCCTGCCGCCCCTCCACTCTAACCACTAGGCTACCCTGCCGCCCCTCCACTCTAACCACTAGGCTACCCTGCCGCCCCTCCACTCTAACCACTAGGCTACCCTGCCGCCCCTCCACTCTAACCACTAGGCTACCCTGCCACCTCTCCACTCTAACCACTAGGCTACCCTGCCGCCCCTCCACTCTAACCACTAGGCTACCCTGCCACCTCTCCACTCTAACCACTAGGCTACCCTGCCACCTCCCCACTCTAACCACTAGGCTACAATGCCGCCCCTCCACTCTAACCACTAGGCTACCATGCCGCCCCTCCACTCTAACCACTAGTCTACCCTGCCGCCCCTCCACTCTATCCACTAGGCTACCCTGCCGCCCCTCCACTCTAACCACTAGGCTACCCTGCCGCCCCTCCACTCTAACCACTAGGCTACCCTGCCGCCCCTCCACTCTAACCACTAGGCTACCCTGCCGCCCCTCCACTCTAACCACTAGGCTACCCTGCCGCCCCTCCACTCTAACCACTAGGCTACCCTGCCGCCCCTCCACTCTAACCACTAGTCTACCTGCTGCCCCTCCACCCCTCCACTCTAACCACTAGTCTACCTGCTGCCCCTCCACCCCTCCACTCTAACCACTAGGTGCCAGCCCACCCTCCACCCCTCCACTCTAACCACTAGTCTACCTGCTGCCCCTCCACCCCTCCACTCTAACCACTAGTCTACCTGCTGCCCCTCCACCCCTCCACTCTAACCACTAGTCTACCTGCTGCCCCTCCACCCCTCCACTCTAACCACTAGTCTACCTGCTGCCCCTCCACCCCTCCACTCTAACCACTAGGTGCCGGCCCACCCTCCAGACTACGTACCATCTTTCCGGTAGCAGTGCTCCAGCTCGGTGCGCCGCATGGTGCAGGCATCGTGGACCTCTATAAGGCCCAGGGATCCATCCATACGTCCTACCAGCAACACATCTTTGGGTTCCCCGCACCACAGGGACACGGCTTCTCCCTCCGGCCAGGCCAGAGCTGACACCCAGTGGGGCTGCACGTCCAGAAGACCTTTACCACCTGGTGGAGGGGGTCAGAGGGGAAAGGTTTACAGGTGTGGTTGCAGGTATAACACATAGACAAATGCATAGGATATATGGAATAGTTGAACACTAAAAACAGACTACATGAAGGAAAGGTGACATAGCTGCCAGGATAGAGAGAAACATTCCTAGTCCAGCTGGACATACAAAGGTCAGAGGTTGTATAAGGAGGGGGTCAGCCAAAGGACCAACTGATGGATTACAGACATCAATCACAGGGCAGCTAGGCACCCTAAAGCTAAGAGAGATAAAAGACACACATGCAGAGGGACACAGAGTTAATTACAGAGCCAAAAGCATAGGGCTGTAAAATAGAGGAATGTAAACTATTTTTAGTATAGCTGGACACGCTAGAAACTGAGGAGACACAATCTGCTGATCCTAGATAGTGCACAAACAAAAGAATGCATTTAGCTAAGTGCAGGAACAGCAAGGGTCTTGTAATCTGCCGAAAGCAGATGTGGGCGTTACTGGTCTGAACAAGCAGGATGCACGGATTGGAATGTAACGTAATTTACATGTGGGATGGGCTTATATGTGGATAAATACTGGAGCCAGGGCTCTGGAAAAGTGGTGGGTACCGAGGGGCTCTCCGGCTTATAATGCGGGTGTATTAAAAGTCTATCATTGAATTTAAAGTTCTTGGCTGTGTCATGTTTGAATCGATTGGCCACTACACAGGTCAGATAGATTCTAAAAGAAACCACAGGGTTTCCACTACACAGACCTCCCACCTCCACTACACAGACCTCCCACCTCCACTACACAGACCTCCCACCTCCACTACACAGACCTCCCACCTCCACTACACAGACCTCCCACCTCCACTACACAGACCTCCCACCACCTCCACTACACAGACCTCCCACCTCCACTACACAGACCTCCCACCACCTCCACTACACAGACCTCCCACCACCTCCACTACACAGACCTCCCACCACCTCCACTACACAGACCTCCCACCACCTCCACTACCAGACCTCCCACCACCTCCACTACACAGACCTCCCCCACCTCCACTACACAGACCTCCCACCACCTCCACCACAGACCTCCCTCCCACCTCCCACCACCTCCACTACACAGACCTCCCACCACCTCCACTACACAGACCTCCCACCACCTCCACTACACAGACCTCCCACCACCTCCACTACACAGACCTCCCACCACCTCCACTACACAGACCTCCCACCACCTCCACTACACAGACCTCCCACCACCTCCACTACACAGACCTCCCACCACCTCCACTACACAGACCTCCCACCTCCACTACACAGACCTCCCACCTCCACTACACAGACCTCCCACCTCCACTACACAGACCTCCCACCTCCCACCTCCACTACACAGACCTCCCACCTCCCACCTCCACTACACAGACCTCCCACCTCCCACCTCCACTACACAGACCTCCCACCACCTCCACTACACAGACCTCCCACCACCTCCACTACACAGACCTCCCACCACCTCCACTACACAGACCTCCCACCACCTCCACTACACAGACCTCCCACCACCTCCACTACACAGACCTCCCACCACCTCCACTACACAGACCTCCCACCACCTCCACTACACAGACCTCCCACCACCTCCACTACACAGACCTCCCACCACCTCCACTACACAGACCTCCCACCACCTCCACTACACAGACCTCCCACCACCTCCACTACACAGACCTCCCACCACCTCCACTACACAGACCTCCCACCACCTCCACTACACAGACCTCCCACCACCTCCACTACACAGACCTCCCACCACCTCCACTACACAGACCTCCCACCTCCACTACACAGACCTCCCACCTCCACTACACAGATCTCCCACCTCCACTACACAGACCTCCCACCTCCACTACACAGACCTCCCACCTCCACTACACAGACCTCCCACCTCCACTACACAGACCTCCCACCTCCACTACACAGACCTCCCACCTCCACTACACAGACCTCCCACCTCCACTACACAGACCTCCCACCTCCACTACACAGACCTCCCACCTCCACTACACAGACCTCCCACCTCCACTACACAGACCTCCCACCTCCACTACACAGACCTCCAACCTCCACTACACAGACCTCCCATATGTATGTGTGTGTGTGTGTGTGTGTGTGTGTGTGTGTGTGTGTATATGTGTGTGTGTCTCTCTCACCGGTGACCTGCCAGATGTTGACTAGTTTCTCCATGGCAGTGTGTGTGTGTGTGTGTGTGTGTGTGTGTGTGTGTGTGTGTGTGTGTGTGTGTGTGTGTGTGTGTGTGTGTGTGTGTGTGTGTGTGTCTCTCTCACCGGTGACCTGCCAGATGTTGACTAGTTTCTCCATGGCAGTGTGTGTGTGTGTGTGTGTCTCTCTCACCGGTGACCTGCCAGATGTTGACTAGTTTCTCCATGGCAGTGTGTGTGTGTGTGTCTCTCTCACCGGTGACCTGCCAGATGTTGACTAGTTTCTCCATGGCAGTGTGTGTGTGTGTGTGTGTGTCTCTCTCACCGGTGACCTGCCAGATGTTGACTAGTTTCTCCATGGCAGTGTGTGTGTGTGTGTGTGTCTCTCACCGGTGACCTGCCAGATGTTGACTAGTTTCTCCATGGCAGTGTGTGTGTGTGTCTCTCTCACCGGTGACCTGCCAGATGTTGACTAGTTTCTCCATGGCAGTGTGTGTGTGTGTGTGTGTGTCTCTCACCGGTGACCTGCCAGATGTTGACTAGTTTCTCCATGGCAGTGTGTGTGTGTGTGTCTCTCACCGGTGACCTGCCAGATGTTGACTAGTTTCTCCATGGCAGCTGCCAGGTATTTCCCTGTGACACTCCAGACCAGAGGAGACAGACTGGGGTCCCCTGGGGAACCAAGACACTGCCCACCCTCCTCTGGAGAACCAGCACTGTGGACACACACACACACACACACACACACACACACACACACACACACACACACACACACACACACACACACACACACACACACACACACACACACACACACACACACACACACACACACACACACACACACACACACACACACACGCAGGTAGAGACACAGAGAGAGACACAGAGAGAGACACAGATAGAGACACAGATAGAGACAGACAGATAGAGACACACAGAGAGACACACAGAGAGACACAGAGAGACACACACAGAGAGACACACACAGAGACACACACAGAGAGACACAGAGAGAGAGACATTAACATTTGAGTCATTTATCAGAAGCTCTTATTCAGAGTGACTAACAGTCAGTGTATTAGATAGCTAGGTGAGACAACCTCCTATCACAGTCACAGTAAGTAGAGACGTCTGCAGTAGACTGAGCGGGTTAGGGAGGTCAGAGGTCAGAGGTGCTGCTTACGTCCTGTTGAAGACGCAGGTCAGTTGGAGGGTGTACTGGTTCTGAGTAACGCTCCACACCCGGACTGTTCCGTCGTTACCGCTGGTGGCCAGCAGGCCTTTCCTACTGCACCAACCACACGTGATGACCTGGAGGAAACACGTTTCACATGGCGTAATGAAGCCTCTATAACCCTTCATAAGGTCTTCATAAACCCTCCATAACCCTTCACACGGTGTAATGAAGCCTCCATAACCCTTCATAAGGTCTTCATAAACCCTCCATAACCCTTCATAAGGTCTTCATAAACCCTCCATAACCCTTCACACGGTGTAATGAAGCCTCCATAACCCTTCATAAGGTCTTCATAAACCCTCCATAACCCTTCATATGGTCTTCATAAACCCTATATAACCCTTCATAAGGTCTTCATAAACCCTCCATAAGGTCTTCATAAACCCTCCATAACCCTTCATAAGGTCTTCATAAACCCTCCATAACCCTTCATAAGGTCTTCATAAACCCTCTATAACCCTTCATAAGGTCTTCATAAACCCACCATAACCCTTCATAAGGTCTTCATAAACCCTCTATAACCCTTCATAAGGTCTTCATAAACCCTCTATAACCCTTGATAAGGTCTTCATAAACCCTCCATAACCCTTCATAAGGTCTTCATAAACCCTCTATAAGGCCTGCGTTATCCGGGTTTAATGAAGCCTCCATAACCCTTCATACGGCCTACCCTAACCCTCTACCCTAACCCCTACTCACCCTAACCCTCTACCCTAACATAACCCCTCCGGTACTCACTCTAACCCTCTACCCATAACCCCTATTCACCCTAACCCTCTACCCTAATCCTCTACCCTAACCCCTACTCACCCTAACCCTCTACCCATAACCCCTACTCACCCTAACCCTCTACCCCTAACCCCTCCAGTACTCACCCTAACCCCTCCAGTACTCACCCTAACCATCTACCCATAACTCCTCCAGTACTCACCCTAACCCTCTACCCATAACCCTTCCAGTACTCACCCTAACCCTCTACCCATAACCCCTCCAGTACTCACCCTAACCCTCTACCCATAACCCCTCCAGTACTCACCCTAACCCTCTACCCATAACCCCTCCAGTACTCACCCTAACCCTCTACCCATAACCACTCCAGTACTCACCCTAACCCTCTACCCATAACCCCTCCAGTACTCACCCTAACCCTCTACCCATAACCCCTCCAGTACTCACCCTAACCCTCTACCCATAACCCCTCCAGTACTCACCCTAACCCTCTAGCCTAACCTCTCCAGTACTCACCCTAACCCTCTACCCATAACCCCTCCAGTACTCACCCTAACCTCTACCCTAACCCCTCCAGTACTCACCCTAACCCTCTACCCATAACCCCTCCAGTACTCACCCTAACCCTCTACCCATAACCCCTCCAGTACTCACCATAACCCCTCCAGTACTCACCCTAACCCTTTACCCATAACCCCTCCAGTACTCACCCTAACCCTCTACCCATAACCCCTCCAGTACTCACCATAACCCCTCCAGTACTCACCCTAACCCTCTACCCATAACCCTTCCAGTACTCACCCTAACCCTCTACCCTAACCCCTCCAGTACTCACCCTAACCCTCTACCCTAACCCCTCCAGTACTCACCCTAACCCTCTACCCTAACCCCTCCAGTACTCACCCAAACCCTCTACCCATAACCCCTCCAGTACTCACCCTAACCCTCTACCCATAACCCCTCCAGTACTCACCCTAACCCTCTACCCATAACCCCTCCAGTACTCACCCTAACCCTCTACCCTAACCCCTCTAGTACTCACCCTAACCCTCTATCCTAACCCTCTACCCATAACCTCTCCAGTACTCACCCTTACCCTCTACCCATAACCCCTCCAGTACTCACCCTAACCTCTACCCTAACCCTCTACCCCTAACCCCTCCAGTACTCATCCTAACCTCTACCCTAACTCCTCCAGTACTCACCCTAACCCCTCCAGTACTCACCCTAACCTCTACCCTAACCCCTCCAGTACTCACCCTAACCCTCTACCCCTAACCCCTCCAGTACTCACCCTAACCTCTACCCCTAACCCCTCCAGTACTCACCCTAACCTCTACCCTAACCCCTCCAGTACTCACCCTAACCCTCTACCCATAACCCCTCCAGTACTCACCCTAACCCTCTACCCATAACCCCTCCAGTACTCACCCTAACCCTCTACCCTAACCCCTCCAGTACTCACCCTAACCCTCTACCCATAACCCCTCCAGTACTCACCCTAACCCTCTACCCATAACCCCTCCAGTACTCACCCTAACCCTCTACCCTAACCCCTCCAGTACTCACCCTAACCCTCTAGCCATAACCCCCCATACTCACCCTAACCCTCTACCCATAACCCCTCCAGTACTCACCCTAACCCTCTACCCATAACCCCCCAGTACTCACCCTAACCCTCTACCCATAACCCCTCCAGTACTCACCCTAACCCTCTACCCTAACCCCTCCAGTACTCACCCTAACCCCTCCAGTACTCACCCTAACCCTCTACCCATAACCCCTCCAGTACTCACCCTAACCCTCTACCCTAACCCCTCCAGTACTCACCCTAACCCTCTACCCTAACCCCTCCAGTACTCACCCTAACCCTCTACCCATAACCCCTCCAGTACTCACCCTAACCCTCTACCCATAACCCCTCCAGTACTCACCCTAACCCTCTACCCATAACCCCTCCAGTACTCACCCTAACCCCTCCAGTACTCACCCTAACCCTCTATCCATAACCCCTCCAGTACTCACCCTAACCCTCTACCCTAACCCCTCCAGTACTCACCCTAACCCCTCCAGTACTCACCCTAACCCCTCCAGTACTCACCCTAACCCCTCCAGTACTCACCCTAACCCCTCCAGTACTCACCCTAACCCTCTACCCATAACCCCTCCAGTACTCACCCTAACCCTTTACCCATAACCCCTCCAGTACTCACCCTAACCCTCTACCCATAACCCCTCCAGTACTCACCCTAACCCTCTACCCATAACCCCTCCAGTACTCACCCTAACCCCTCCAGTACTCACGCTAACCCTCTACCCCTAACCCCTCCAGTACTCACCCTAACCCTCTACCCATAACCCCTCCAGTACTCACCCTAACCCCTCCAATACTCACCCTAACCCTCTACCCATAACCCCTCCAGTACTCACCCTAACCCCTCCAGTACTCACCCTAACCCTCTACCCATAACCCCTCCAGTACTCACCCTAACCCCTCCAGTACTCACCCTGCTCTGGTGAGCCTCCAACTTCACAGAAGAGCACTTGCGCAGGTCACCCGCCATGTCGGCAAAGGTTTGCGGCCGGCTCTGGTTGTCTCTGTCGTGAGCGGCCAGCGTGCGGACCAGCTGCTGAGCGGCCCACTGCCGGTGTCCCGAGGACAGACGAGAAGACAGGCAGCAAGCAGCCAGCGCGTTGGCCAGCTCCAGAGGTCCTACAGCAGTGGGATGATAGGAAGGATGGGTATACAAATGTGCAATTAAACCTGCTGGAACGAAAACAAAAGGGGGTGGAAGAAGGAACGGTGAGTGAGTTTTATTTTGGGGGGAGATGAGAGGATGTTAATTATAACATAACATAATGAATGGTCCAAAACACTATGGTGATAATGACAGCTAGCACGGGCACTGTGGAGGCTAGCACTAACTGCTAACAACAGCTAGTAGCTACATGTCTGTATGTACTGTCATCCCGTGCAGACAATCTGAATATACAATTATCTGAATATAATATTATCTGAATCTGAATATCCAATTTGTAAGTCGCTCTGGATAAGAGCGTCTGCTAAATGACTTAAATGTAAATGATATACGAGGCGACTACAAATCTATAATCACTGCCACCCGCCCCCCCCCATTTCAACCATTTCTTAAATTAAACATTCTAAATGAGCTGAGAAATATCTTTGTTCATCCCATAATGCAATTTTACAAACAAATCGGACAGAGTCAGTTACAAAAACTCTATTGAATTATGACGACGCCGCATAACGACATGTCGACGACAGACAACGTGTGACATTATCGCAGCGTCTAGAAATCTCAGAGGACCACAGAGGTCTCACGAACCTCTCTTCTCCGCGTCAGCCTTGTCATAGTTGGGTCTGAGCCGGGCCCCTTTATCAGCGAGTAGCGCCACGAGGGCCTGGGTGACCACGAAATTGGGTGACGTCACGAGCTTGTTCTCCTCGGCCACGCCCCTCAGGAAGCTGGGGAGGAACTTCCTCTGGACGGGGTCGTCTACCGTGGTCAGGTTCATCCCCGTTGCCGCAGAGATCAGGTTCTAGAGACGGATAGATATACAGGTTCTAGATCAGTCAGAGGAACCCTAACACGCTAGATCAGGTTCTAGAGACGGATAGAGATACAGGTTCTAGATCAGTCAGAGGAACCCTAACACGCTAGATCAGGTTCTAGAGACGGATAGATATACAGGTTCTAGATCAGTCAGAGGAACCCTAACACGCTAGATCAGGTTCTAGAGACGGATAGATATACAGGTTCTAGATCAGTCAGAGGAACCCTAACACGCTAGATCAGGTTCTAGAGACGGATAGATAACAGGTTCTAGATCAGTCAGAGGAACCCTAACACGCTAGATCAGGTTCTAGAGACGGATAGATATACAGGTTCTAGATCAGTCAGAGGAACCCTAACACGCTAGATCAGGTTCTAGAGACGGATAGATATACAGGTTCTAGATCAGTCAGAGGAACCCTAACACGCTAGATCAGGTTCTAGAGACAGATAGATATACAGGTTCTAGAGACAGATAGATATAATGGTTCTAGATCAGTCAGAGGAACCCTAACACGCTAGATCAGGTTCTAGAGACAGATATATATACTGCTTCTAGAGACAGATATATATACAGGTTCTAGAGACAGATATACAGGTTCTAGAGACAGATAGATATACTGGTTCTAGAGACAGATATATATACAGGTTCTAGAGACAGATATACAGGTTCTAGAGACAGATAGATATACTGGTTCTAGAGACATATAGATATACAGGTTCTAGAGACAGATAGATATACAGGTTCTAGAGACAGATATACTGGTTCTAGAGACAGATAGATATACTGGTTCTAGAGACAGATAGATATTCAGGTTCTAGAGACAGATAGATATACAGGTTCTAGAGACGGATAGATATACAGGTTCTAGATCAGTCAGAGGAACCCTAACACGCTAGATCAGGTTCTAGAGACGGATAGATATACAGGTTCTAGAGACAGATAGATATAATGGTTCTAGATCAGTCAGAGGAACCCTAACACGCTAGATCAGGTTCTAGAGACAGAGATATACAGGTTCTAGAGACAGATAGATATAATGGTTCTAGATCAGTCAGAGGAACCCTAACACGCTAGATCAGGTTCTAGAGACAGATATATATACTGCTTCTAGAGACAGATATATATACAGGTTCTAGAGACAGATATACAGGTTGTAGAGACAGTTAGATATACAGGTTCTAGAGATGGATAGATATAATGGTTCTAGATCAGTCAAATGAACCCTAACACGCTAGATCAGGTTCTAGAGACAGATATATATATATACTGGTTCTAGAGACAGATATATACTGGTTACCAGCCGTTTGCTACAGGAGACAGTGGTGAGTATTAGTGAAAGTTAATGAGGACCAGCCGTTTGCTAGAGGAGACAGTGGAGAGTATTGGTGGAGAGATGGAAGGAAGTCATTGGCTCAAGAGGTACACCGGCTGTATTCTACACCGGCTGTATTAAACACCGGCTGTATTCTACACCGGCTGTATTCAACACCGGCTGTATTAAACACCGGCTGTATTCTACACCGGCTGTATTCTACACCGGCTGTATTCTACACCGGCTGTATTCTACACCGGCTGTATTCTACACCGGCTGTATTCTACACCGGCTGTATTCTACACCGGCTGTATTAAACACCGGCTGTATTCTAAACACCGGCTGTATTAAACACCGGCTGTATTAAACACCGGCTGTATTCTACACCGGCTGTATTAAACACCGGCTGTATTAAACACCGGCTGTATTCTACACCGGCTGTATTAAACACCGGCTGTATTAAACACCGGCTGTATTCTACACCGGCTGTATTAAACACCGGCTGTATTCTACACCGGCTGTATTAAACACCGGCTGTATTAAACACCGGCTGTATTAAACACCGGCTGTATTCTACACCGGCTGTATTCTACACCGGCTGTATTCTACACCGGCTGTATTAAACACCGGCTGTATTCTACACCGGCTGTATTCTACACCGGCTGTATTCAACACCGGCTGTATTCTACACCGGCTGTATTAAACACCGGCTGTATTAAACACCGGCTGTATTCTACACCGGCTGTATTAAACACCGGCTGTATTCTACACCGGCTGTATTAAACACCGGCTGTATTAAACACCGGCTGTATTAAACACCGGCTGTATTCTACACCGGCTGTATTAAACACCGGCTGTATTCTACACCGGCTGTATTAAACACCGGCTGTATTCTACACCGGCTGTATTAAACACCGGCTGTATTAAATTAACTCTAATTGGTCTAAAATAACCCCAGTGTTGGTGTTTATAACCAGTATTAAATTAACTCTAATTGGTCTAAAATAACCCCAGTGTTGGTGTTTATAACCAGTAATAAATTAACTCTAATTGGTCTAAAATAACCCCAGTGTTGGGTGTTTATAACCAGTATTAAATTAACTCTAATTGGTCTAAAATAACCCCAGTGTTGGGTGTTTATAACCAGTATTAAATTAACTCTAATTGGTCTAAAATAACCCCAGTGTTGGGTGTTTATAACCAGTATTAAATTAACTCTAATTGGTCTAAAATAACCCCAGTGTTGGGTGTTTATAACCAGTAATAAATTAACTCTAATTGGTCTAGAATAACCCCAGTGTTGGTGTTTATAACCAGTAATAAATTAACTCTAATTGGTCTAGAATAACCCCAGTGTTGGGTGTTTATAACCAGTATTAAATTAACTCTAATTGGTCTAAAATAACCCCAGTGTTGGGTGTTTATAACCAGTATTAAATTAACTCTAATTGGTCTAAAATAACCCCAGTGTTGGGTGTTTATAACCAGTATTAAATTAACTCTAATTGGTCTAAAATAACCCCAGTGTTGGGTGTTTATAACCAGTATTAAATTAACTCTAATTGGTCTAAAATAACCCCAGTGTTGGGTGTTTATAACCAGTATTAAATTAACTCTAATTGGTCTAAAATAACCCCAGTGTTGGGTGTTAATAACCAGTGTTAAATCAAAACCACACCCATCATTATCATATTTCCCAGCATGCTCTGTTGCAGGTTGATTTTTAGACTAGTTCCTCAATATCTATGTTTTTACACGTAGTACATTGATTGATTAATTCATCTTATGCTACTCAAATATGAATAACATACATTTTGATCAACTAATCCGATCTGTTACTTTGTAGTTAATTGCATCCATTACTGATATGGTTGTTCCAGTTTAGATGGTTTAGGTCGTCTCGTATCTTAGTCTGGCTTTGCCAACCAGCATAATGTGATTTGCAGACCTGAAAACCAGGAGTTTCATTCAGGCTACTACGGTATTGGTGTCAAACTAGGCCCTCAAATTAAGGCCTCCTTAAATACTTGTGTTGAACATTTTTATTTTAACGATCTGGCTCGGGGAAACCCACTGGACAACAAAAAACAATGACTGCAACAATCTCTGTCTCTGTCAATAACAAATACAGTCATGGTTGGTAACTACAATTCACTCGAAAGCTAAGGCACTCTGGGAAATATAAAAAATAAAAATTAGGCTTTACAATAAGCTGTGTGTTAATTTAACACTGAAAAGTGTGCATGTGACCAATAAAATGTGAGTTGTATAGTTAAGTATTGCATAACTGTGGTTGTGTGTTGACTTGAACTTCCTGTCTTTTTGAAAGTCGTTGAGTGCAGTAGAGAACTGGTCACTTCCTGTTTCTCTTCCAGTCTCTTTGTGTGAGTCTGAGTTGTGTATCTGTTGTTACCTGTGTGCAGAGCTGGACCAGCAGCTTGGCAGCGTTGGGGCTGTTGGAGGCCAGACAACCCACAGCCGTACTGAGATAGGCCAGACAGGAGATAGGTTTGCTGGCCTTGGTGGCCCCGCGGGGCCGCTCTGAGGCCCCTGATCCAGATGTGGGGCTGGTGGAGAGGCCGGCTCGCCCCGCTGCAGCCAGACACATCAGTCTGACCAGGGTCCTGATGTCTGTCAGACCCAGAGACTCCAACCCTGCTGCCAGGCTGCAGCTAGAACCACTGAGAGGGAGGGAAAGGTGGGAGAGAGAGGGAAGGGAGAGAGAGGAGGGGAGAGAGAGGGGGAGGAGGAGAGGAGGGGAGGGAGAGAGAGGAGGGAGGGAGGGAGAGAGGGAGAGAGAGGGGAGGGGAGAGAGAAAGAGAGAGAGAGAGAGAGAGGGGAGGGAGAGAGAGGAGGGAGGGAGGGAGAGGGGAGGGAGGAGGGGGGGAGGGAGAGGGGGAGGGGGAGGGAGAGGGGAGGGGAGAGGGGGGGAGGGGAGGGGAGGGAGAGAGAGGGGAGGGAGATGAGGGGGAGAAAGGGGAGGGAGAGGGGAGGGGAGAGAGGGGAGGGAGAGAGAGAGGGGGAGAAAGGGGGAGGGAGAGAAAGGGAGAGAGAGGGGAGGAAGAGAGGGGGAGAAAGGGGGAGGAAGAGAGGGGGGAGAAAGGGGAGGGAGAGAGAGGGAGAGAGAAAGGGAGAGAGAGGGAGGGAGAGAGAGAGGGGGGAGAAAAGGGGAGGGAGAGAGAGAGGGGGAGAAAGGGGGATGGAGAGAGGGGAGGGAGAGAGAGAGGGGGAGAAAGGAGGAGGGAGAGAGAGGGGAGGGAGAGAGAGAGGGGGAGAAAGGGGGAGGGAGAGAGAGGGGAGGGAGGGAGAGAGAAAGGGAGAGAGAGGGGAGGGAGAGAGAGGAGGGGAGAGAGAGGGGGGGGGAGAAAGTGGGAGGGAGAAGGGAGGGAGAGAAGGCCATACTCATAAACATACAGTAGTTGCAATGCAGTTCACCCTTATACACTGACACCAACTAAACACAGTGGAACATGAGATGAATGGAGAGAGATCGAGACTGAGAGAGACAGACGGAAAGACACCAGGGAGACAGAGAGACAGCCAGGGACAAAGAGAGACAGAGAGAGACAGAGACAAAGACCAACACATTATCCAGTCCTACACACAGTCCTACACATAGTCTACACACAGTCCTACACATAGTCTACACACAGTCCTACACATAGCCTACAACCAGTCCTACACATAGTCTACACAGTCCTACACATAGTGTATACACAGTCATACAGATAGTCTACACACAGTCCTACACATAGTCTACACACAGTCCTACCACTAGTCTACACCTAGCCTACAACCAGTCCTACACCTAGTCTACATACAGTCATTTACATTTACATTACATTTAAGTCATTTAGCAGACGCTCTTATCCAGAGCGACTTACAAATTGGTGCATTCACCTTATGACATCCAGTGGGACAGTCACTTAACAATAGTGCATCTAAAACTTAGGGGGGGTGGGGTGAGAGGGATTACTTATCCTATCCTAGGTATTCCAGTCCTACACCTAGTCTACACTTAGTCTATATCTAGTCTACACCGAATCTACAACTAGTCTACACCTAGTCTACAACTAGTCTACAACTAGTCTACAACTAGTCTACACCTAGTCTACACCTAGTCTACACCTAGTCTACAACTAGTCTACACCTAGTCTACACCTAGTCCTACACACAGTCCTAAACCTAGTCTACACCTAGTCTACAACTAGTCTACACCTAGTCTACACCTAGTCCTACACCTAGTCTACACCTAGTCTACACCCAGTCTACACCCAGTCTACACCTAGTCTACATCCAGTCTTAAACCTAGTCTATACCTAGTCTACACCTAGTCCTACACACAGTCCTAAACCTAGTCTACACCTAGTCTACACTGAGCCTACACCCAGCCCTACACCTAGTCTCCACAGTCATACACCTAGTCTACACCTAGTCTACACAGTCCTACACCTAGTCTACACCTAGTCTACACAGTCCTACACCTAGTCTACACACAGGTCTACAACTAGTCTACACCTAGTCTATACCTAGTCTACACCTACTCTACACCTAGTCTACACAGTCCTACACCTAGTCTATACCTAGTCTACACCTAGTCTACACAGTCCTACACCTAGTCTAAACCTAGTCTACACCTAGTCTACACAGTCCAACACCTAGTCTACACAGTCCTACACCTAGTCTACACCTAGACAACACCTAGTCTACACAGTCCTACACCTAGTCTACACCTAGTCTACACCCAGCCCTACACCTAGTCTACACCCAGCCCTACACCTAGTCTACACCTAGTCTACACCTAGTCTACACAGTCCTACACCTAGTCTACATCTAGTCTACACCCAGTCTACACACAGGTCTACACACAGGTCTACAACTAGTCTACACCTAGTCTATACCCAGTCTTAAACCTAGTCTACACCTAGTCTACACCTAGTCTATACCCAGTCTACACCTAGTCTATACCTAGTCTACACCTAGTCTACACCTAGTCTACACCTAGTCTATACCCAGTCTTAAACCTAGTCTACAACTAGTCTACACCTAGTCTACAGACAGACCCACCTGACAGAGAGTAGAGACAGGGCTCTCATCACCATGGTCCTGGCCAGGAGGACCTGCGCTGCAGAGGTCACTCTCCTCAGAGCCATGACCCTGTCGTGGGGGTTCTCCAGCGCTGCGGCCTGCTCCCCCAGAGTCACCCTGCCCGAGGAGCTGTTCTCCACCGCGCCCTGGCAGCCTGGGAAACACACGCAGACACTTGTTGAAGCTGACGCACAATGTAGAATTACAACCCCACGAAATGGACATATAACAGGTGATCACTGAACCACCCACGGTACAGAGAGGACCGGACACATCTCACCCACATTACAGAGAGGACCAGACACATCTGAACCACCCACTGTACAGAGAGGACCAGACACATCTGAACCACCCACATTACAGAGAGGACTGGACACATCTGAACCACCCACGTTACAGAGAGGACCGGACACATCTCACCCACATTACAGAGAGGACCAGACACATCTAAACCACCCACATTACAGAGAGGACCGGACACATCTCACCCACATTACAGAGAGGACCAGACACATCTAAACCACCCACATTACAGAGAGGACCAGACACATCTGAACCACCCATATTACAGAGAGGACCGGACACATCTCACCCACATTACAGAGAGGACCAGACACATCTCACCCACATTACAGAGAGGACCAGACACATCTAAACCACCCACGTTACAGAGAGGACCAGACACATCTCACCCACATTACAGAGAGGACCAGACACATCTGTGTGTGTGTGTGTTTGTGTTTCTCAGCTCCTCACCTATTTGCAGCAGAGTCTCCTCCATGCTGTTGGTGGCGGTCACCATGGCTACGGACGCTCCCAGGGGGTCACTGTCGGGGAACTGGACGGCCTCTGGGACGACCCTGCGCTCGCTCAGACCCAACGGTCCCGCCAGCAGCTCAAACTCCTCGTCCCCAGTTAACCTCTCATCCTCATCAACATCCAGCATGTCCCATTCCTCTGTAAGGATTGTAGAGAATAACAGTCATACTATTTATAGAGGATAACAGTCATACTATCAGCCACGTGGTTATAGAGAATAACAGTCATACTATCAGCCATGTGGTTACTGAGAATAACAGTCATACTATCAGCCACGTGGTTACAGAGAATAACAGTCATACTATTTATAGAGAATAACAGTCATACTATCAGCCACGTGGTTATAGAGAATAACAGTCATACTATCAGCCATGTGGTTACTGAGAATAACAGTCATACTATCAGCCACGTGGTTATAGAGAATAACAGTCATACTATCAGCCACGTGGTTGTAGAGAATATCAGTCATACTATCAGCCACGTGGTTATAGAGAATAACAGTCATACTATCAGCCACGTGGTTGTAGAGAATATCAGTCATACTATCAGCCACGTGGTTATAGAGAATAACAGTCATACTATCAGCCACGTGGTTATAGAGAATAACAGTCATACTATCAGCCACGTGGTTATAGAGAATAACAGTCATACTATCAGCCACGTGGTTATAGAGAATAACAGTCATACTATCAGCCACGTGGTTACAGAGAATAACAGTCATACTATCAGCCACGTGGTTATAGAGAATAACAGTCATACTATTTATAGAGAATAACAGTCATACTATCAGCCACGTGGTTATAGAGAATAACAGTCATACTATCAGCCATGTGGTTATAGAGAATAACAGTCATACTATCAGCCACGTGGTTATAGAGATTAACAGTCATACTATCAGCCGCGTGGTTATAGAGATTAACAGTCATACTATCAGCCACGTGGTTATAGAGAATAACAGTCATACTATCAGCCACGTGGTTATAGAGATTAACAGTCATACTATCAGCCACGTGGTTATAGAGAATAACAGTCATACTATCAGCCACGTGGTTATAGAGAATAACAGTCATACTATCAGCCACGTGGTTATAGAGAATGACAGTCATACTATCAGCCACGTGGTTATAGAGAATAACAGTCATACTATTTATAGAGAATAACAGTCATACTATCAGCCACGTGGTTATAGAGAATAACAGTCATACTATCAGCCACGTGGTTATAGAGAATGACAGTCATACTATCAGCCACGTGGTTATAGAGAATAACAGTCATACTATCAGCCACGTGGTTATAGAGAATAACAGTCATACTATTTATAGAGAATAACAGTCATACTATCAGCCACGTGGTTATAGAGAATAACAGTCATACTATCAGCCACGTGGTTATAGAGAATAACAGTCATACTATCAGCCACGTGGTTATAGAGAATAACAGTCATACTATTTATAGAGAATAACAGTCATACTATCAGCCACGTGGTTATAGAGAATAACAGTCATACTATCAGCCACGTGGTTATAGAGAATGACAGTCATACTATCAGCCACGTGGTTATAGAGAATAACAGTCATACTATCAGCCACGTGGTTATAGAGAATAACAGTCATACTATTTATAGAGAATAACAGTCATACTATCAGCCACGTGGTTATAGAGAATAACAGTCATACTATCAGCCACGTGGTTATAGAGAATAACAGTCATACTATTTATAGAGAATAACAGTCATACTATCAGCCACGTGGTTATAGAGAATAACAGTTATAGAGAATAACAGTCATACTATCAGCCACGTTTATAGAGAATAACAGTCATACTATCAGCCACGTGGTTATAGAGAATAACAGTCATACTATCAGCCACGTGGTTATAGAGAATAACAGCCATACTATCAGCCACGCGGTTATAGAGAATAACACAGTCATACTATCAGCCATAAAGCTACAGTGGACCAGTCATACTATCAGCCATAAAGCTACAGTGGACCAGTCATACTATCAGCCATAAAGCTACAGTGGACCAGTCATACTATCAGCCACGTGGTTATAGAGAATAACAGTCATACTATCAGCCATGAAGCTACAGTAGAACCAGTCATACTATCAGCCATAAAGCTACAGTGGACCAGTCATACTATCAGCCACGTGATTATAGAGAATAACAGTCATACTATCAGCCATGAAGCTACAGTAGAACCAGTCATACTATCAGCCACGTGGTTATAGAGAATAACAGTCATACTATCAGCCACGTGGTTATAGAGAATAACAGTCATACTATCAGCCACGTGGTTATAGAGAATAACAGTCATACTATCAGCCATAAAGCTACAGTGGAACCAGTCATACTATCAGCCATAAAG